>NW_022300562.1:1599-7350 GCF_002776525.5 Piliocolobus tephrosceles
TTCGTGGAATCTGCAATAGAATATTTGGGAGTGCCTTGAACCCTATGGTGACCAAGGAAATATCCTCAGACAAAAAAAAAATAAAGAAGCTTTCTGAGAAACTGCTTTGTGATGTGTCAATTCATCTCACAGATTTACAGGTTTCTTTTCAGGAAGCAGTTTTTTAACACTGTTTTCGTTGAATATGCAAAGGGATATTCATGAGCACAGTGATCTCTGGGGTGAAAAAGGAAATCTCCTCAGACAAAAACTAGAAAGAAACTTTCTATGAAAAAGCTTTCTGATTTGTGAATTCATCTCACAGATTTACATGATGCTTTCCATGGAGCATTTTGGTAGCACTGTTTTTAGAGAATCTGAGAAGGGCTATTTTGGATCACATTGAAGCTTATGGTGAGAAAGGGAATATTGTCAGATAAAAAATAGAAGCTTTCTGAGAAACTTCTTTGTAATGTGTGTATTTATCTTGCAGAGTAGCATGATTCTTTTCTTGGAGCAGGTTGTTAAAACTGTTTTTGTGGAATCTGCAAAGGGGTATTTGGGAGCCCATAGAGGAATATAGTGAAAAAGGAAATATCCTCAGATTAAAACTAGAAAGAAGCATTCTGAGAAAAAGTTTTGTGATGTGAGAATTCATCTCACAGAGTTACACCACATTTTTCATGAAGCAGTTTGGTAGCCCTGTGTTTGGGGAATTTGAGAAGGGATATATTGAATTGCATTGAAGCCTCTGATGACAAAGGAAATATCCTCAAATAAAAGCTAGAAAGAAGCTTTCTGAGAACTTGCTTTGTGATGTGTGAATTCATCTCAGAGAGTTAACACTGTTCTTTTCATAGAGCAGTTTTATAACACTGTTTTCGTGGAATCTGCACTAGGACGTTTAAGAGTGCATTGAAGTCTATGGTGACAAATTAAATATCTTCAGATTAAAACCAAAAACAAGCTTTCTGTGAAACTGCATTGTGATGTTTCAATTTATCTCAGAGTTACACTGGTATTTTCATTGAGAAGTTTGCTAATACTGTTTTCTCAGAATCTGTAATGGGATATTTCGGAGCGCATTGAAGTTCATGGTGACAAAGGAAATATCCTCAGACAAACACTAGAGAGAAGCTTCGTAGAAACTGCTTTGTGATGTGTTCGTTCTGTTCACAGAGTTACATGATTGTTTTCATGGATCATTTTGGTAGCACTGTTTTTGGGAAATCTGAGAAGGGATATTTTGGATCACATTGAAGCCAATGGTGAGAAAGGAAATATCCTCAGACAAAAACTGAAAAGAAGCTTTCTGGGAAACTTCATTGTGATGTGTGAATTCATCTCACAGAGTTACACCTTCCTTTCTAAGAAGCAGTTTGCTAACACTGTTTGCGTGGAATCTGCAAAGGGATATTTTGGAGTGCATTGAAGCCTATGGTGAAAAAGAGATATCCTCAGATAAAAACTAGAAAGAAGGTTCCTGAGAAATTTCATTGTGATGTTTGAATTCATCTCATAGTGTTACACCTTTCTTTTGATGGAGAAGTTTGCTAACACTGTTTTCGTGCAATCTGCAAGGGGATATTTGGGAGTGCATTGAGGCCTATGGTGAGAAACTAAATATCATCAGATAAACAAAGAAAGATTTTTGAGAAACTGTTTAGTGATGTGTGAATTCTTCTCACATTGTTACACTGTTCTTTTCATTGAGTACTTTGATATCACTGTCTTCATGGGAACTGCAACAGGATATTTGGGAGTGCCTTGAAGCCTATGGTGACAAAGGAAATATCCTCAGGAAAAAAATATAAAGAAGCTTTCTGAGAAATCACTTTGTGATTTTGAATTCTTCTCAAAGAATTACAGGATCCTCCTCACGGAACAGTATCATAGCACTGTTTTTAGGGAATCTGAGAAGGGATATTTGGATCGCCTTGAAGCATGTGATGACAAATGAAATATTGTAAGATAAAAACGAGAAAGAATTTTCTGACAAGGATTTTGTGATGTGCGAATTCATCCTACAGTATCACACTTTCTTTTTCAGTGAGCAGTTTCCTACCACTGTTTTCGTGGAATCTGCAAAGGGATATTAGGTAGTGCATTGAGGCCTATGATGAAAAAGGAAATATCCTCAGATAAAAAGTAGAAAGAAGCTTTCTGAGAAAATGCTTTGTGATGTGTGCATTCATCTCACAGTGTTACACTGTTCTTTTCATGAAGCAGTTTTCTAACACTGTTTTCTTGGAAGCTGGAATGGGATACTTCAGAGAGACTTGAAGCTTATGGTGACAAAGGAAATGTCCTCAGATAAAAAGTAGCAGAAGCTTTCTGAGAAACCGCTTTGTTATGTGTGAATTCATCTCACAGAGTTACACTGTCATTTTGTTGAGAAGTTTGTTAACAATGTTTTCATGGAATCTGCAATGGGATATTTCAGAGTACAATGAAGCTTATGGTGACAAAGGAAATATCCTCAGGTAACAACTAGAAATAATCTTTCTGAGACACTGCCTTGTGATTTGTGAATTCATCTCAAAGAGTTGCATGATTCTTTTCATGGATCAGTTTGGTAGCATTGTTTTGGGCTATCTGAGAAGGGATATTTTGGATGGCATTGAAGCCTATAGTGACATAAAGATATTCTGTGATAAAAATTAGAGAGAAGGTTTTTGAAAAACTGCTTCGTGATGTGTGAATTACATTCAAAGTGTTACACCTTTCTCTTCATGGAGCACTTTACTAACACTGTTTTCATGCAATACCCAACAGGATATTGGGCAGCACATTGAAGCCTATGGTGATGAAGGAAATATCCTCAGATTAATACTACAAAGAAACTTTCTGAGAAACTGTTTTGTGATGTGTGAATTCATCTCAGAGCATTTCACTGTTCTTTTTTGAGCAGTTTGTAACACTGTTTTCTGTGAATCTGCAATAGGAGTTTTCATAGTGCATTGAAGCTCATGGTGTCATAGGAATTATGCTCACAGAAAAAGGAGAAAGAAGCTTTCTGAGAAATTTCTTTGTGATGTGTTAATTCATCTCACGGAGTTACACAATTCTTTTCATGGATCAGTTTGGTAGCACAGTTTTTGGGATATCTGAGAAGGGATATTTTGTAATGTATTGAAGCCTATTTCGAAAAAGTGAATATCCTCAGGAAAAATCTAGAAAGAAGGTTTCTGAGAAAGTTCTCTGTGATGTGTGAATTCATCTCACAGAGTAACACCTTTCTTTACATAGAGCCATTTACTAACAGTTTTCGTGGAATCTGCAAAGGAATATTTTGGAGTGCATGGTGGCCTATGTTGAAAAACTAGACATCCTCAGATAAAAACTAGAAAGAAGCTTTCTGGGAAATTGCATTGTGATGTGTGAATTCATCTCACTCAGTTACACCATTCTTTGCACTGAGCAGTTTGCAAACCCTGTTTTCGTTCAATCTGCAAAGGGATATTTGGGAGTTCATTGAGGCCTATAGTGAAAAACAAAACATCCTCAGAGAAAAACTTGAAAGAAGCTTTCTGAGAAATTGCTTTTTGATTTGTGAATTCATCTCACCGAGTTACACTGTTCTTTTCTTGGAGCTGTTTTATCATAGTCTTTTCGTGGAATCTGCAATAGGATATTTGGGACTGCATTGAAGCCTACGGTTACAAAGGAAACATCCTCAGATAAAAAACAAAAAGAAACTTTCTGAGAAACTGCTTTGTGATATTAGAATTCATCTCACAAAGTTACACTGTTCTTTCCATTGATCAGCTTGGTAACACTGTTTTCTTGGAAACTGCAAGGGGATATTTTGGAGAGCATTGAAGACTATGGTGACAAAAGAAATGTCCTCAGCCAAATCTAGAGAGAAAATTTCTGAGAAACTGCTTTTTGATTTGTGAATTCATCTCAAAGGTTTACACTGTTCTTTTTATTGAGCTTTTTGATTACAGTCTTTTCATGGAATCTGCAAAGGGATATTTGGGAGTGCATTTAGGCCTATGGTGACAAAGGAAATAACCTCAGGTAAAAACTAGAAAGAAGCTTTCTGAGAAACTGCTTCATGATGTGTGAATTCATCTCACAGTGTTACACTGTTCTTTTCATTATGTAGTTTGCTAACACTCTTTTCTTGGAATCTGCAATGGAAAATTTTAGAGCTCATTGCTGCTTATGGTGACATAGGAAATATCCTCATAGAAAAAGTAGAAAGAAGGATTCTGGGAAACTTCTTTGTGATGTGTTAATTCATCTCACAGAGTTACACGGTGCTTTTCATTGATAAGTTTGGTAGTACTCTTTTTGGGGAATTTGAGATGGGACATTTTGGATCACTTTGAAGCCTATGGTGACAAAGCAAATATCCTCAGATAAATCTATAAAGAAGCTTTCTGAGAAACTGCATCATGATGTGTGAATTCATAGCACAAAGTTACACCTTTCTTTTCAAACAGCCATTTGCTAACACTGTTTTCTTGGAACGTGCAAAGGGATCTGTGGGAGTGCACTGAGGCCTATGGTGAAAAACTAAATATCCTAAGATTAAAAACCAGAAAGAAGCTTTCTGAGAAACTGCTTTGTGATTTGTGAATTGTTCTCAGAGAGTTACACCACTGTTTTCGTGGATGAGTTTGGTAGCACAGTTTTTGGGGAGTCTGAGAAGGGATAATTTGTATCACATTGAAGACTATGGTGACAGCGGGAATATCCTCAGATAAAAAATTGAAAGAAGCTTTCCAAGAAACTTTTTGGTGATGTGTGAATTATTTCACAGAGTTACACCTTTCTCTTCATGGAGCAGTTTGCTAAGACTGTTTTCTTGTAATCTGCAATGGAATGTTTTGGAGTGCAATGAAGCTTATGGTGACAAACGAAATACACTCATATAAAAATTAGAAAGAAGGCTTCTGAGAAACCGCATGTGGTGTTTGAATTCATCTCAGAGAGTTACACTGTTCTTTTCATTGAGCAGTTTCTAAAGCATGTTTTCATGGTATCTGCAATGGAATATTTAGGAGCACTTTGAAGCTTATATTGACAAACGAAATATCCTCAGACAAAAACTAGAAAGAAGCGTTCTAAGAAAATGCTTTGTGATGTCTTAATTCATCTCACAGATTTACATGGTTCTTTTCATCGATCAGTTTGGTAGCACTGGATTTTGGGAATCTGAGAAGGGACGTTTAGGATTTCATTGAAGCCTATAGTGACAAAGGAATTACCCTCAGATAAAAAACTAAAAAGAAGCTTTCTGAGAAACTCCTTTGTGATGTGTGAATTCACCTCACAGAGCTACACTGTTCTTTTCATTGAGCACTTTGAAAACACTGTCTACTAAATCTGCAATGGGATATTTCAGAGCACATTGACGCTTACAGTGACAAATAAAATAATACCATATAAAAACCAGAAAGAAGCTTTCTGCAAAACCACTTTGTGATGTCTTAATTCATCCCACAGAGTTTTATGATTCTTTTCATGGATCAGTTTGCTAGCAGTGTTTTGGGGGAATCTGAGAAGGGATATTTTGGATTGCATTGCAGGCTATGGCTACAAAGGAAATATCCACATATAAAAACTGGAAAGAAGTTTTCTGAGAAACTGCTTTGTGATGTATTAATTCACCTCACAGAGTCACACCTTTCTTTTCTTGGAGCACTTTGCTATCACTGTTTTCATGGAATCTTCAAAGGGATATTTTGGAGGGCATTGAGGCTTGCAGAAAAAGAGGAAATATCCTCAGATAAAAACTAGAAAGAAGCTTTCTGAGAAACT
>NW_022300563.1:0-2539 GCF_002776525.5 Piliocolobus tephrosceles
AATTCAGCAAGAGGATATATCCAATATAAATACTAATGCACACAACATTGAAACACAAAAGTATATAAAAAAACACTAATTAATCTGAAGGAAGATACAGACTGCAATTTAGCAACCACTGAAAACTTCAACACACCACTTACAGTAATGGACAGATCACTAAAACAGAATATCCACAAGGAAACATCAGAGTTAAACTACACACTAGATCAAATAGGAATAACTGAAACTTACAGAACGTTTCAGCCAATGGCAACAGAATAAACATTCTTTTTATCAACACATGGAAATGTTTTCAGAACAGGCTATATCTTAGGCCACTAAACAAAACAAATTTAGGTCAATGAATTCAAAAAATTAAAAATAATATTAAATATTTCTTCGGAACACACTGTAATACAAGTAGAAATACATAATAAGAGAAAACTCAAGAACTACACAAAAACATCAAAATTAAACAACATGCTCCTGAATGACCAATGGGTGGGTCAATGAATAAATGAAGAAGGAAAATTTGAAAAGTTCTTAAAAGACAACATAAAAACTCTGAGAAACAGCAAAACGAGTACTAGGCATGAGGTATGTAGCAATAAATATTTGAATAAAAATAGACTTTAATGGAAACTGAACAAGCTGCTCCTGAATGACTACTGGGTACATAACGAAATGAAGGCAGAAATAACGATGTTCTTTGAAACCAATGAGAACAAAGATACAACATACCAGAATCTCTGGGACACATTTAAAGCAGTGTGTAGAGGGAAATTTATAGCACTAAATGCCCACAAGAGAAAGCAGGAAAGAACGAAAACTGACAATCTAACATCACAATTAAAAGAACTAGAGGGGCAAGAGCAAACACATTCAAAAGCTAGCAGAGGGCAAGAAATAACTAAGATCAGAGCAGAACTGAAGGAGATAGAGACACAAAAAACCCTCCAAAAAATCCATGAATCCAGGAGTTGGTTTTTTGAAAAGATCAACAAAATCGACAGACCGCGAGCAAGACTAATAAAGAAGAAAAGAGAGAGGAATCAAATAGATGCAATAAAAAATGATAAAGGGGATATCACCACCGACCTCACAGAAATACAAACTACCATCAGAGAATACTATAAACACCTCTAAGCAAATCAACTAGAAAATCTAGAAGAAATGGATAATTTCCTGGACACTTACACTCTTCCAAGACTAAACCAGGAAGAAGTTGAATCCCTGAATAGACCAATAGCAGGCTCTGAAATTGAGGCAACAATTAATAGCCTACCAACTAAAAAAAGCCCAGGACCAGATGGATTCACAGCTGGATTCTACCAGAAGTACAAGGAGGAGCTGGTACCATTCCTTCTGAAACTATTCCTATCAATAGAAAAAGAGGGGATCCTCCCTAACTCATTTTATGAGGCCAACATCATCCTGATACCAAAGCCTGGCAGCGACACAACAAAAAAAGAGAATTTTAGACCAATCTCCCTGATGAACATCGATGCAAAAATCCTCAATAAAATACTGGCAAACCGGATTCAGCAACACATCAAAAACTTATCCACCATGATCAAATGGGCTTCATCCCTGGGATGCAAGGCTGGTTCAACATTCGCAAATCAATCAACGTAATCCGGCATATAAACAGAACCAAAGACAAGAACCACATGATTATCTCAATAGATGCAGAAAAGGCTTTTGACAAAATTCAACAGCCCTTCATGCTAAAAACGCTCAATAAATTCGGTATTGATGGAACGTACCTGAAAATAATAAGAGCTATTTATGACAAACCCACAGCTAATATCATACTGAATGGGCAAAAACCGCAAGCATTCCCTTTGAAAACTGGCACAAGACAGGGATGCCCTCTCTCACCACTCCTATTCAACATAGTGTTGGAAGTTCTGGCTAGGGCAATCAGGCAAGAGAAAGAAATCAAGGGTATTCAGTTAGGAAAAGAAGTCAAATTGTCCCTGTTTGCAGATGACATGATTATATATTTAGAAAACCCCATTGTCTCAGCCCAAAATCTCCTTAAGCTGATAAGCAACTTCAGCAAAGTCTCAGGATACAAAATTAATGTACAAAAATCACAAGCATTCTTTTTTTAAAATTTTTTTAATTATACTTTAAGTTCTAGGGTACATGTGCATAACGTGCAGGTTTGTTACATATGTATACTTGTGCCATGTTGGTGTGCTGCACCCATCAACTCGTCAGCACCCATCAATTCATCTTTTATATCAGGTATAACTCCCCAATGCAATCCCTCCCCCCTCCCCCGTCCCCATGATAGGCCCCAGTGTGTGATGTTCCCCTTCCTGAGTCCAAGTGAACTCACTATTCAGTTCCCACCTATGAGTGAGAACATGCGGTGTTTGGTTTTCTCTTCTTGTGATAGTTTGCCAAGAATGACGGTTTCCAGCTGCATCCATGTCCCTACAAAGGACGCAAACTCATCCTTTTTTATGGCTGCATAGTACTCCATGGTGTATATGTGCCATATTTTCTTAATCCAGTCTGTCACTGATGGACATTTGGGTTGATTCCA
>NW_022300563.1:2639-3573 GCF_002776525.5 Piliocolobus tephrosceles
TCATCCTTTTTTATGGCTGCATAGTACTCCATGGTGTATATGTGCCACATTTTCTTAATCCAGTCTGTCATTGATGGACATTTGGGTTGATTCCAAGTCTTTGCTATTGTGAATAGTGCCACAATAAACATACGTGTGCATTCTTACACACCAGTAACAGACAAACAGAGAGCCAAATCAGGAATGAACTTCCATTCACAATTGCTTCAAAGAGAATAAAATACCTAGGAATCCTACTTACAAGGGAAGTAAAGGACCTCTTCAAGGAGAACTACAAACCACTGCTCAGTGAAATCAAAGAGGACACAAACAAATATAAGAACATTACATGCTCATTGATAGGAAGAATCAATATCGTGAAAATGGCCATACTGCCTAATGTTATTTATAGATTCAATGCCATCCCCATCAAGCTACCAATGAGTTTCTTCACGGAATTGGAAAAAACTGCTTTAAAGTTCATATGGAACAAAAAAAGAGCCCGCATTGCCAAGACAATCCTAAGTCAAAAAGCCAAAGCCGGAGGCGTCACGCTACCTAACTTGAAACTATACTACAAGGCTACAGTAACCAAAACAGCATGGTACTGGTACCAAAACGGAGATAGAGACCAATGGAACAGAACAGAGTCCTCAGAAATAATACCACACATCTACAGCCATCTGATCTTTGACAAACCTGAGAGAAACAAGAAATGGGGAAAGTATTCCCTATTTAATAAATGGTGCTGGGAAAATTGGCTAGCCATAAGTAGAAAGCTGAAACTGGATCCTTTCCTTACTCCTTATATAAAAATTAATTCAAGATGGATTAAAGACTTAAATGTTAGACCTAATACCATAAAAACCCTAGAAGAAAACCTAGGTAGTACCATTCAGGACATAGGCATGGGCAAGGACTTCATGTCTAAAACACCAAAAGCAACGGCAGCAAA
>NW_022300565.1:0-1093 GCF_002776525.5 Piliocolobus tephrosceles
TTTTAATTAATAAACGTATTTCCATTCTATAATATTCATATAGATTTTTTATTAAGAAAGAGCAATAATAAGAAATAAAAAAAAAAAAAATAAAAAAAAGAACAAATAAGTTTTTATGCATGTTTGAATATGCTACTGTAAAAATAAAAAATAAAAGTGATATAATAATGGCGACAAATATATCTACATAGGTTGATGTTTACATAGGACGCATACAACTTTAATAAATTTATTTAATGAGTTTTTTTTTTTTTTTTTGATCTATTAATAATTTTTTAAAATCTGATTTAATAATTTTTTTGTGTGTACTTTTTCAAACATGTTATTTTCTTAATTTGATAAATAAACCTAAATCATTTATATGTATGTTTTATTTTTCTAAAAAATATAGTAAATATGTTTGTAGAAAAAAAATGAAAAAAAAATCATATATGTTAAAATACTAATAAATACTGTCATAATATTATTTTATTTATTTTGCTATGCATACACATTTTTTTCCTTTTTTTCTTTTTTTTTTTACTTACATTAATAAAAACATATTTCTTAATTTTTTATAAATCAAAAGTTGAGTATGTAAGACAATTAAATTGAATTTTTAATTTTTAAAAGCGAGTATATATTTTTGTTAAATAATAGTTGTTTTTTTGTTTTTATTAAATATTGTTACCACTACTACAGTAGCTATTATATTATCTTCATTTGCGATTATTTTGCTATTACAACTACTATTACCATTACTACTATTGTTATTATGATTACCAATGGTACTATTAATACTATTATCATTATAATTAGTAGTAGTAGTGGTGGTATTTTTTTTTTTTTTTTTTTGTTATAGAAATAAGTATTTAGTTTAGTATAAATAATGTTATAGTGGATGTTTTCTTTTAAAAAAATTTTTGTTTTTTTTTTTTTTTTTTAATGTTTTTTTTTTTTTTTTTTGTTCATTTCGAAGGTAGAATTGGTAATAAAGGAAACATACAATTATGCTTTATGAAACAGAACAAGCGCGTGTATATATACATACATACATACATACCTATATATATATATATATATGTGCGTGACTTTCACATAAGTGGCACAAAAA
>NW_022300568.1:0-3997 GCF_002776525.5 Piliocolobus tephrosceles
CTGTAATCCTAGCACTTTGGGAGGCCGAGGTGGGTGAATCACCTGAGATCACCTAACTAACATGGTGAAACCCCGTCTCTACTAAAAATACAAAAATTAGCTGAGTGTGGTGGCGCACACCTGTAGTCCCAGCTACTCAGGAGGCTGAGGCAGGATGATCCCCTGAACCCGGGAGGCAGAGTTTGCAGTGAGCCAAGATCATGCCATTGCACTCCAGCCTGGGTGACTGAGTGAGACTTTGTCTCAAAAAAAAAAAAAAAAAGAAAGAAAGAAAAAAAAAAGTCACCAGGAGGCTGAAGGTGGTGTGGCTCATGCCTGTAATCCCAGCACTTTGGGAGGCCGAATCGGGCAGATCAGTTGAGGTCAGGAATTCGAGACTGGCCTGGCCAACATGGCAAAAATCTGCCTCTACTAAAAACACAAAAAATTACCCGGGCGTGGTGGTATGCACCTGTAACCCCAGCTACTCAGGAGGCTGAAGTGGGAGGATCGCTTGAACCTGGGAGTCAGAGGTTGCAGTGAGCCCAGATCGCACCACTTCACTCCAGCCTGGGCGACAGAGTGAGAATTTGTCTCAAAACAACAGAGTAGAGAGTAAAGGCTGGTCCTGGAACCCCAGTCTGAGAGGCCAAGTCTGCTCCTTGCGACCTTTGGAGATTTGCTTACCCAGGGAGCAGGTTGCGGGGTTCGCTCGCCCACCTCCAGGTAGATTTGGTGCAGCCTGGGCTCAAACTCAAGGGGTACAACAGCCCTTCCTCCCTGGGCCTCTGTTTCCTCCTCTGTAAAGCAAGGATTATTCATCATTAACTCATGTTTATTAAGCATTTAAGGCATCCAGGTCTGTTAGGACATCCTGCCCTCAGGGACCTCATGTCTTGTAGACAAGGGAACGAAGAAATGACTTCTGACAAGATTTTCAAAAGAAAGAAAAGCAGGCAAAGCACCAGGCCAAGACTGCAGTGGCTGCTGAAGGCTGCTTTGTGGAGGTGGTGATTCAGGGCCACACCACGCCCAAACGCCCTGAGGCAGGGACATGTTCAGCCCCTGGGGACAGCATTGAGGAGGCGACTGTGACTGAAGCTAAGTGAGTTGGGGAGAGTGGGGAGGCACCATGTAGGCAGGGAGGGCTACAGGCTGAGCATCAGGGACCCATGGGCCCCAGCAAGGAATGCAGACTTTATACTTAGAGCACTGGGGAGCCACTGAAGGCTTTTGAGCAGGAGAGGCCATGATCTTTTTTTTTTTTTTTCTTTTAGACAAGGTCTCATGCTTTCACCCAGGCTCAAGTGCAGTGGCGTGATCATGGCTCACTGCAGCTTCAACCTCCTGGTCTCAGGTGATCCTCCCACCTCAGCCTCCCAGGTAGCTGGGACTACAGGTGTGCGCCACTATGCCCAGTTGCAAACTGCTTTTGTGTTTAAATATTTGCAGCCAGGTGCAGTGGCTCATGTCTGTAATCCCAGCACTTTGGGAGGCTGAGGCGGGAGGATCATTGAGTCCAGGAGTTTGAGTCCACCCTGGCCAATGTGGTGAAACCCTATCTCTACTAAAAATACAAAAATTAGCCAGGTGTGATGGTACATGCCTGTGGTCCCAGCTATTCGGGAGGCTCAGGCAGGAAAGTTGCTTGAACCTGGGAGGTGGAGGTTGCAGTGAGCCGAGATCGCACCATTGCACAACAGCCTGGGCCACAGCAAGACTCTGTGTCTCAAAAAAAAAAAAGATTTGCAGCCAGGCACAGTGGCTCACGCCTGTAATCCCAGCGCCTGAGGGAGGAAACTTGTCTTCATAAGCCCTTTCATGCTCTTTCCCATCTTCCTCTGTCTCTCACGAGGTCCTGGATGCCAGCCTCTGGGTCTTATCGCTGAAATCTCAGGCCTCCAACAGCAGGGAAACATCTGCTTTCCGGAGTGCAAGGATCTTCCAGCCAGGAGGGAGGTCACAGGGAAGGATGATCACAGAAACAAAGAGAAAGGGTCACACGTTGGGCGCTGACTACATCAACAAGGGAGACACTGGCCGGGTGCGGTGGCTCACTCCTCTAATCCCAGCACTTTGAGAGGCCGAGGCGGGTGGATCATTTGAGGTCAGGAGTTTGAGACCAACCTGGGCAACATGGTGAAACCCCATCTCTACTAAAAATACAAAAAAAATTAGCCAGGCATTGTGGGGTACACCTGTAATCCTAGCTACTCAGGAGGCTGAGTCAGGAGAATCACTTGAACCTGGGAGGCAGAGGTTTCAGTGAGCCAAGATTGTGCCACTGCACTTCAGCCTGGGTGACAGAGTGAGACTCCACCTGAGAAAAATAAAAACACACGGCCGGGCGCGGTAGCTCACGCCTGTAATCCCAGCACTTTGGGAGGCCGAGGCAGGCGAATCATGAGGTCAGGAGATCGAGACCATCCTGGCTAATATAGTGAAACCCCGTCTCTACTAAAAATACAAAAAGAAACTAGCCGGGCATGGTGGTGGGTGCCTGTAGTCCCAGCTACTCGGGAGGCTGACGGGAGGCTGAGGCAGGAGAATGGCGTGAACCCGGGAGGCGGAGCTTGCAGTGAGCGGCGATGGCGCCACAGCACTCCAGCATGGGTGACAGAGTGAGACTCCCGTCGCAAAAATAAATACATAAATAAATAAATAGAAAATAAAAACACACAAACAAAAATTAGCCAGGCGTGGTGGCACACATCTGTAGTCCCAACTACTGGGGAGGCTGAAACAGGACAATTGCTTGAGCCCAGGAGGTCGAGGCTGCAGTGAGCTCAGAATGCACCGCTGCACTCTAGCCTGGGGACAGAGCGAGACCTGTCTTGAAAAACAACAAAGACACATATCCCAAAGTCAATGGGGACCAGAGGGCCAGAGTCTGGGGAAGGGTGTCAGTACCCCCATATCTTGGGGTCCCCCCTCACACCTTGGGGTCCCTCAGGCTTTGGCATCCATCCTGGGATCCAGGAGGAGTGTCACTGCTGGTGGCTGGGCCAAGCCCTTGGTGGGTAACCCCACTGTTCTGGGGGGTACCATCCAGGTAGGTCATGACCAGGAGCTGAGGGGTTCCCGCAGGACCCATCCAGGTAGCAGGTGCTCAGGAGTTGGCTGTTAACATCATTAGGGATGTGGGGAGGTGGGGTCTCTCAGGAACTTCGGTGTCCAGATATACCGGCCCTTGGCTCAGGCTGCAGGTCAGGAGAGTAAGAAGCAGAAAGAAACACAGATGTATAGACCTTGGAGAGCAGCCCCTTGGGGGCTGGCCTCTCGCTTCTAGATGAGACCCTCTCCTGGGGGGCCACTCGGAGTCCGTCTGGGACGCCACAGCCATGCCCACATGCAAGACAGACATTGTGTAATTGGCCAGTGACTTCCAAGTCACGTCTGCCAGAGCCCTCCACCAACCAGCAGACACAGTGCCCAGGGTGGGTGTTGAGCAGCATCTGGACCTGGCTGGAGGGCAAGTGTCTGGAGTCATGTGGAAGGAGTGGCTGACCCCTGAAAAGGCACCTGGGGAGACCAGGTTGGAGACAGGGATGCAATGTACAGGGACACTAGGGCCACTGCCAGTGTGACAGTCTACACTGGGCTCTTCGAAGGGTAGGTGGGGTGCTTAATGCTGGGGCGCAAGCTCCACCTTTCCACTTCCTCACATGTTCATGCAACCACTCAGTGCCTATTCATCCATCCACCCACCCATCCACCTATCCACTCATTTGCCCATCCATCCATCCATCCATCCATCCATCCATCCATCCATCCATTCATCCATCCACCCACCCATCTGCCCATCCATCCATCCACTCATCCATCCACCCACCCATCCGTCCATCCATACACCCATCCATCTTCCCATCCATCCAACCGTCCATCCATCCACCCATCTGTCCATCCATCCATGCATCCATTCATCCACCCACCCATCCATCCATCCATCCATCCACTCATTCATCCACCCACCCACCCATCCGTCCATCCATACACCCATCCATCTTCCCATCCATCC
>NW_022300571.1:0-1863 GCF_002776525.5 Piliocolobus tephrosceles
AGCTTCCATGCAATTCAAAATATCCCTTCTCAGATTCCCCTAAAACTGTGCAACAAAACTGATATATGAAAAGAATCGTGTAACTTTGTGAGATGAATTAACGCATCACAAAGCAGTTTCTCAGAAAGATTCTTTCTCATTTTTATCTGAGGATATTTCCTTTTTCACTATAGCCCTTTATGCGCTCCCAAATATCCCTTTGCGAATTCCACAACAACAATGGTAGGAAACTGTTCATTGAAAAGAAAGGTGTAACTCTGTGAGATGAATTCACACATCACAAAGAACTTTCTCAGAAAGCTTGTTTCTAGTTTTTATCTGAGGATATTTTCTTTATCACCATAGGCTTCAAAGTGAACCAAAACATCCCTTCTCAGATTCCCCAAATTGAGATACCAAACTGATCTATGAAAGTAATCATTTAACTCTGTCGGATGAATTAATATATCATAAAGTGGTTTCTCAGAAAGCTTCTTTCTAGTTTTTATGTGGGAGTATTTCCTTTGTCATCATAGGCTTCAATGAGATCCAAAGTATCCCTTCTCACATTCCCCAAAAACAGTGCTACCAAACTGATCCATGAAAAGAATCGTGTAACTCCATGAGATGAATTCACAAACCACAAAGCAGTGTCTCAGAAATCTTCTTTCACGTTTTTACCTGAGGATATTTACTTTTTCACCATAGGCATCAATGTCCTCCGAAATATCCATTTACAGATTCCACAACAACAGTGTTAGCAAATGACTCCATGAAAACAAAGGTGTAACTCTGTGAGATGAATTCACACATCACAAAGAACTTTCCCAGAAAAGTAATTTATAGTCTTCATCTGAGGATATTTCCTTTGTCACCATAGGCTTCAATGGGAACAAACATATCCTTTCTCAGATTTCCCAAAAAAAGTGATGACAAACTGATCCATGAAAAGAATCATGTAACTTTGTGAGATGAATTAACACATCACAAATCAGTTTCTCAGAAAACGTCTTTCTACTTTTTCTACGAGGATATTTCCTGTATCACTATAGGCTTCAAGGTGCTCCAAAATACTGCATTTAAGATTCCAAGAAAACAGTGTTAGCAAACTGCTCAATGAAAAGAACACTGTAACACTGTGAGATGAATTCACACATCACAAAGCAGTTTCTTTGAATGTTTCCTTTTGACTTAACAATGAGATTATTTCCTGTGTCACCATAGGCTTCAATGCACTCCCAAATATCCTACTGCAGATTCCACGAAACCAGCGTTATAAAACTACTCAGTGAAAAGAATGGTGTTATTATGTGAGATGAATTCACACATCACACAGCAGTTTCTCAGAAAGCATGTCTTTTGTTTATCTATGAGGATAATTCCTTTGTCACAATAAGCTTAAATGCACTCCAAAATCTCCCATTGTAGACTCCAGGAAAACAGTTAGCAAGCAGCTCAATAAAATAAACAGTGTTAAGCTGTAAGATGAATTCACACATCACAGTATCTCAGAAAGCTTCTTTCTAATTTTTCTCTGAGAATATTTCCTTTTTCACCATAGGACTCAATGAGCTCCCAAACATCCCTTCGCAGATTCCACAAAAATTGTGTTAGAATTCTGCTCCATGAACAGAAAGATGATACTCTGAGAAGTGGATACACACATCACAAAGAAATTTCTGAGAAAGATTCTTTCTAGTTTTTTTTTTTTATTATTATTATACTTTATGTTCTAGGGTATATATGCATAACGTGCAGGTTTGTTACATATGTATACCTGTGCCATGTTGGTGTGATGCACCCATCAACTTGTCAGCACCCATCAATTCATCATTTATATCAGGTATAACTCCCCAATGCAATCCCTCCCCCCTACCCCCTCCC
>NW_022300572.1:148-1773 GCF_002776525.5 Piliocolobus tephrosceles
AGGCCTGTCCAGACGCGAACGACTCTGTCTGACAGCTTTGAAGAGAGCAGTGGATCTCCCAACACGGAGGTTGAGATCTGAGAAGGGGCAGTCTGCCTGCTCAAGTGGTTCCCTGACCCCTGAGTAGCCTAACTGGGAGACATCCCCCACTAGGGGCAGTCGGACACCCCACACCTCACAGGGTGGAGTACACCCCTGAGAGGAAGCTTCCAAAGCAAGAATCAGACAGGTGCACTCGCTGTTCAGCAATATTCTATCTTCTGCAACCTCTGCTGCTGATACCCAGGCAAACAGGGTCTGGAGTGGACCTCAAGCAATCTCCAACAGACCTATAGCTGAGGGTCCTGACTGTCAGAAGGAAAACTATTAAACAGGAAGGACACCTATACCAAAACCCCATCAGTACGTCACCATCATCAAAGACCAGAGACAGATAAAAACACAAAGATGGGGAAAAAGCAGGGCAGAAAAGCTGGAAATTCAAAAAATAAGAGTGCATCTCCTCCTGCAAAGGAGCACAGCCCATCGCCAGCAACGGATCAAAGCTGGTCAGAGAATGATTTTGATATGCTGAGAGAAGAAGGCTTCAGTCCATCAAACCTCTCAGGGCTAAAGGAGGAATTACGTACCCAGCGCAAAGAAACTAAAAATCTTGAAAAAAGAGTGGAAGAATTGACAGCTAGACTAATTAATGCAGAGAAGGTCATAAACGAAATGACAGAGATGAAAACCATGACACAAGAAATACGTGACAAATGCACAAGCTTCAGTAACCGACTCGATCAACTGGAAGAAAGAGTATCAGCGATGGAGGATCAAATGAATGAAATGAAGCGAGAAGAGAAACCAAAAGAAAAAAGAAGAAAAAGAAATGAACAAAGCCTGCAAGAAGTATGGGATTATGTAAAAAGACCAAATCTACGTCTGATTGGGGTGCCTGAAAGTGAGGGGGAAAATGGAACCAAATTGGAAAACACTCTACAGGATATCATCCAGGAGAACTTCCCCAACCTAGCAGGGCAGGCCAACATTCAAATTCAGGAAATACAGAGAACGCCACAAAGATACTCCTCCAGAAGAGCAACTCCAAGACACATAATTGCCAGATTCACCAAAGTTGAAATGAAGGAAAAAATCTTCAGGGCAGCCAGAGAGAAAGGTCGGGTTACCCACAAAGGGAAGCCCATCAGACTGACAGCAGATCTCTCGACAGAAACTCTACAAGCCAGAAGAGAGTGGGGGCCAATATTCAACGTTCTTAAAGAAAAGAATTTTCAACCCAGAATTTCATATCCAGCCAAACTAAGTTTCATAAGTGAAGGAGAAAAAAAATTCTTTACAGATAAGCAAATGCTTAGAGATTTTGTCACCACCAGGCCTGCCTTACAAGAGAACCTGAAGGAAGCCCTAAACATGGAAAGGAACAACAGGTACCAGCCATTGCAAAAACATGCCAAAATGTAAAGACCATCGAGGCTAGGAAGAAACTGCATCAACTAATGAGCAAAATAACCAGTTAATATCATAATGGCAGGATCAAGTTCACACATAACAATATTAACCTTAAATGTAAATGGACTAAATGCTCCAATTAAAAGACACAGACTGGCAAACTGGATAAAGAG
>NW_022300575.1:0-1053 GCF_002776525.5 Piliocolobus tephrosceles
TTCAGCGACTATCAGTACAGGAGGTGGCATCTGCCCTGTGCAGCTTTGGAAACCTGAAGAGGGAACTTGCTTCTTCAGCAAATGCCTTAGATCCACAGATACTAGCATCAGGCTCCTTATATTACAGCAAAAATCACTGTTAATGGCCACAGAAACATACTTAATTTTAATTTATCTCCTAATTCAAATTTGTAGAGAATATTTTATGCTAAAATAGTACATTATTCCAAAATATGACATACTAAGACACATCATGTTTTGGGTGTCTCAGGGTGGATTCCATATGTTCATTATTCACCATTTCACTTCACTTAGAGCTGTGGCTGGCTGAGTGGGAATATGTGTTTTTTTTCTTTACACACTGATATCTCAAAGACAGATGAATAGAATAGAAATTTTTATATTTCACTTTGCAGTGACACACAATATTCCCTCCAGGCTGTTTTACATTTTGTTGTATAGTATATGATATGATTATCAACACATTTTTAAAATGTTTCTTTTAGTTATCAAATAATATGGGTTAGTTTTAAAATTTTAGAATCAATAGAAAAGTATACAGAGAACTTACCATCCACTCATTGCATATTATAAGCATGGTATCTATATTTATATTCTTTATTATATTTTAGGACTATATATGTATACTGAAATTAACATATTTACTATTTAGTAATGCATCATATTTACTTTTATTATCATTTTGTTATTAAATATTTTTAAGTCAGAATTTAAAGGGTTTAGCATTGCAATATAAAATTGACTCTTTTTTAAAAATACAACTTTTATTTTATTTTACATATAAGTGGTAAATATGCAAGTTTGTTACATGGATATATTGTATCAAGGTAAGACAAAGAATTTCTGGCTAAGTCCACAATTAACTCTTAAACAATGTGGGGATTAGGGGTTCTAACCCCCACAGAGTTGAAAATTTATATATAATTATTGGCTCCCCCAAAATTTAACTATTAATTTAACTACTAATAACATATTGTTGACAATAAGCCTTACTGATAACCTATACAATCAACCCTTATTTTGTATGTTACC
>NW_022300576.1:0-2778 GCF_002776525.5 Piliocolobus tephrosceles
GGCACTTACACATTGTGGACTTAATAAATATCTGCTGAATGAATCATGAAAGTCAGGAATAGGATGATTATGAATCTTATCTCTGTTTTTTATCATTTTAATCTCATTAAAATATAGACAATTTAAAAAGACCTCAGTGCCTCAGTAAAAACACAGGCAGTTTCTTCAGTTCCTTTACACTGGCCTTCCTGCTTTAAGACCTCACACGAATCTCATGGTGTTCAAAACAAAAAAACCCTTGTGGTTAAACTCAAACGTGGGTCAGAACATGATAGGCTAGAACTAGGCCAAATGTTTAAAGAAGCAAATTTAGGATAATAAAGGAAGTACTATGTAAGCAAAGTAAGGGTTGGTACAAGATAAAAAACAAACTAGCTTCCTAACTGGTCTAGGTGAACTCTTTAGTGAGTTACTTAAAGATGCTAATATGCTTTTGAATATTTGACTGTTTAGAGAATGGATAGATAGGAATTATGGCTCTTCTGTGCTACAAATCCCTTGCCACTGCTGTCAGAGACAGCATTTACTAGATCATAAGCCTGACCTAGAGTGATACTTTTTTCTCCGCTGCAGTAGAGTAGGTATAAATGATAGTAGATCTAAATATGAAGTTTTCAAAATAATAAAACTATGGAGGTTATTTTTGTTTTACAGAAATGTGTTATATAAAATAGCCACAATATAATGTGTTGTATACAATGTGTATTACACAATGTGTTGTATGAAAATAGCTACCTCGACTTCCTTTAAATAACAGGTACCCATGATGCACTGAAAAATATCAAAAAATATCAACTATATAAGTATTTTATTATAGAAAATGAGGCCTTTGTATGGGAGATCATGTTTAGTGAATGTGCAGCCATTTTTAACCTCAAAGATTATATAGTATTCTATAGTATAATACATAGATTTTATAGTATTTCTATATCAATATTATGTAGATTTCTATTTTATCTATAGGGAAAATGTTCTATTAAAGTATAATCATTGATTTTGAAAAAAATGTTTTATTGTTTCTTTTCCTTTTCCTGTTTTATTTTTACCACCTTTTAGGTTTTTTTCTTTCCCCTAAGTGAAGATCTGAGGAGAGGACAGGTATTGTTACATGTCAACTGTCAAGTAACTGTGACACATTACTGAACACTTTCATTGTTTTCAGTGATTATGATAGAGGATGTCAGTTTTGTAAAATGTAGAAAACTTTGCTTCATTTTGGCAGCTTGATCCTGTAGTAATGGGGTAGATTCAAAATGTGAAACTTGCTGAATGCATTTAAATTTTATTAATAAAACTTTTATCTAATTACAGGAACAAATATAGGCAGACTTTGTCTTCTCTTTAGTGTACATTTCTGGAAACCACAATAAGTATATCTTATTTTTAATAAGGGTGGCATAATTGGACTGTGTACTCCTGACCAAGGACTTGACATTTGCTAAATTATGGAATGACCAAAAATATAGATCACTTATCTAGAAGTCTGAGTTGCAGAACGATTGTCCTAAAGTTTTTTAAAATTTTTATTACTAAGAAACTCATACCATTGTGATAATTAACAAGATTTGCTCTACAGTTCAATGCTCAGGGACATGTGATCTGCCAGACTGTGAATGATGGGTAAGGTCACAGTTGCCTGGTTGACCCAGTGCAGAATGGGTGCTTTAGACCCAACGGTTCAGATTGTAATGAATGACACACTGACATGTTGGTGGTCTCACTGGTAATGCCTGCGTGTGATAGTGCTCAGTTGTTTAGGTGCTTTGGTGGATAACACATTTTAAAGCTTTGGAATGCAGCTGTGCAAGTACATATATATATATACACATCCCGTTCCCCAATTCACATAAATAGAAAAAAACAAGTATCTAAACTGTAATACCTAGCATTCAATATCTTCCTTCCACCCCGCTCCCATCAGTGTGTTCTTTTGGAATTAATACAGTGACCTATATCATTAACTTGGAGATATCAGATCTCACATATTCTGGTTTATCAGTTTAACACCAAAAAGCATTAAAGCAAAGAAAAACTACCCTATTTAATCATTCAGTAAAAACTATGATGTTTAATCATTAAGTTTTGTCATGATTTAGCAAAACAAACACAAATGCGTGTGTGTGTGTGTGTGTTTTATAAAACAGGTTCAGGATAAAATGTATCCATATAGCACATAATGATTATTTTAATACATTTGGCCTACTTATTTTTTGACAGTTTACCAAGTTGTACAATTTAAAAGCCAATATTTTTTAATCCCTAATGTACAGAAACATAGGAGGAAGTTGTCTCTTTGGTTAAACAAACTGTTGAAAGAAACTTTGGCACACCAAAATTTTTACTTTTTAATTGATAGATAATATTTGTATATTTTTATGAGGTCATGTGATATTTTGTTCCATGCATAGAATGTGTAATGATCACATGAGGGTGTTTGGGGTATCCATTAATCATTTCTGTGTGTTGGGAACATTTCAAATCCTCTCTTCTAACTATTCTGAAATATATAATACATTGTTATTAACTATAGTCACCCTACTCTACTCTGCTATCCATTGTTACAACTTATTCCTTCTATCCAGTTGTATGTTTGTACTGTGCCTGTTTTTTTTTTTTTTTTTTTATTATACTTTAAGTTCTAGGGTACATGTGCATAACATGCAGGTTTGTTACATATGTATATCTGTGCCATGTTGGTGTGCTGCACCCATCCACTCGTCAGCACCCATCAATTCATCATTTATATCAGGTATAACTCCCCAATGCAATCCCTCCCCC
>NW_022300577.1:0-2097 GCF_002776525.5 Piliocolobus tephrosceles
AACTAATTTTAAAATACTAATTGGTTCTGTAATAAAGTAAACCTATTGTGATTCACCTGAATAGGAAACTAAAACCCTAAATAGGATTCACAGAATATTGTTTTTCAATGAGCAAGCCGAATCCCAGTAGTCTGGCTAAATGTTCCATCTGTGGCATGTACTATCTGTTTGCACTTGGCAAAGTTATTTTGTATCTCTGACCCTGTTTTGTGGTTTCTACAAAACTAATAGTAAAGGAATGCTTATCATCTCGTTGTGAGGATTCAATAATATGTGATATGAAAACTGCTTTACAATGTGGCTTATGATTATGATTATTTTATTATTGTTATTTAAACCATACTGTTAATTAAGAACAGAACTGGAACTGCTCTTGAGCCTTCTTGCTTCACAATGTATCCCTCATTTGTCTAACACATTCTGCTTTTAGGTTCCTCAAGGGCTTTGTGCAATTTAGTTACATTTTCAGAATCATAAATCATCTCTGTCAAGCCTAGCATGTCTAGGCAAACATCCCATTATGGTGAGATTAAATTTTAATTTTTTGGAAATAAAATAGATCCAACAAGAATAACACCCTCATTAGATAAAAATGCACCTCCTGTGAGTTGGTGTCAATAATTAAACTAAGGATGTGATCTGCACTCTAGAATATTAACATAACGACTCTACCAACCAAGAGTTATCTTCAACAATTTCATTTAAAATATTTAGGTATAATCAGTTTTGAAATGGTTGTATATGAGTCTTACTAAAACAATATTTGACAATATTCTATTTCATGTCTGAGTACTCATTTTTACATTTGGTTCTGAGTTTATCTACTCTAGTTGTATTTCATTAAGTACGGAGAATAAACGGCAAGGTATTACTGCACCAAACAAGGTATTTCAAGAAAAAATAACTGAGAAATGAATGTGCAATTGGGTAATCAGAAATGTAATAGAACGTAATCTGTTCCCAGTGTATTTTTTCGTGACTACCTGTGGTTCCTTTTGAATCTTACGTAGAGGTTTTTTTTGTTGTTGTTGTTTTTTGTTTTTTTTTTTTTTTTAATTATACTTTAAGTTCTAGGGTACATGTGCATAACATGCAGGTTTGTTACATATGTATATCTGTGCCATGTTGGTGTGCTGCACCCATCAACTCGTCAGCACCCATCAATTCATCATTTATATCAGGTATAACTCCCCAATGCAATCCCTTCCTCCTCCCCCCTCCCCATGATAGGCCCCAGTGTGTGATGTTCCCCTTCCCAAGTCCAAGTGATTTCCTTGTTCAGTTCCCACCTATGAGTGAGAACATGCGGTGTTTGGTTTTCTCTTCTTGTGATAGTTTGCTAAGAATGATGGTTTCCAGATGCATCCATGTCCCTACAAAGGACGCAAACTCATCCTTTTTATGGCTGCATAGTATTCCATGGTGTATATGTGCCACATTTTCTTAATCCAGTCTGTCACTGATGGACATTTGGGTTGATTCCAAGTCTTTGCTATTGTGAATAGTGCCGCAATAAACATACGTGTGCATGTGTCTTTGTAGTAGCATAATTTATAATCCTTTGGGTATATACCCAGTAGTGGGATGGCCGGGTCATATGGTACATCTAGTTCTAGATCCTTGAGGAATTGCCATACTGTTTTCCATAATGGTTGAACTAGTTTACAATCCCACCAACAGTGTAAAAGTGTTCCTGTTTCTCCACATCCTCTCCAACACCTGTTGTTTCCTGATTTTTTAATGATTGCCATTCTAACTGGTGTGAGATGGTATCTCATTGTGGTTTTGATTTGCATTTCTCTGATGGCGAATGATGATGAGAGAATACTATAAACACCTCTACGCAAATCAACTAGAAAATCTAGAAGAAATGGATAATTTCCTGGACACTTACACTCTTCCAAGACTAAACCAGGAAGAAGTTGAATCCCTGAATAGACCAATAGCAGGCTCTGAAATTGAGGCAACAATTAATAGCCTACCCACCAAAAAAAGCCCAGGACCAGATGGATTCACAGCTGAATTCTACCAGAGGTACAAGGAGGAGCTGGTACCATTCCTTCTGAAACTATTCCAATCAATAGAAAAAGAGGGAAT
>NW_022300578.1:0-1882 GCF_002776525.5 Piliocolobus tephrosceles
TAGTGCTGACATAAAGTTATGAATAATTCTGTTTTTATTAGCCACAATAAAATATCTCATAATTCAAGAAACATTGGATAAAGTAGTCATAAGGATTCTGCCTTAGTATTGAGTGAAAAATTAGTTTTAGGCAACATGCTGCTCTGGTTCCACCTAACAAATTTTAGCAGCAAGACAAAGAAGATCAAACTGTTACCTAGCAATTAACTATATCATAGAATAGAGCTCAAAATTATGTGTAGAAATGCAAAAATGTCCAGAAGTCAATAAGATAAAGTTCAAAATGCCTGACATCCAGTTACAAAGTATGAGTCGAAATGAGAAAAACCCAGAATCATAAAAACAGCAACAGCGACAACAAATGACTTGAACAAGTTCAGTGTGGCGAGGACATGAGTTTCTTAAGACTTATATATGAGGCACTCCTGGATGGCAACAGGACAACTGTAGAGATTTGTGCTGCCTCTTATCTCTAAGCTACTTTGAAGCTGATTTTTTGACTCTTTGCCTACTATGTTTATGCAATGAGACTGTTTTTTTTTTTTTTCAGGTTTCTCAGATACTTTTTGGGATCTGAACAATTCTTTCTTTATTTATTTATTTTGAGACAAGAGTCTCACTCTGTTGCCCAGGCTGGAGTACAGTGGCGTGATCTTGACCCACTGCAAGCTCCACCTCTTGGGTTCACGCCATTCTCCTGCCTTAGGCTCCCGACTAGCTGGGACTACAGGCGCCCACCACCACTCCCGGCTTTTTGTATTTTTAGTAGAGACAGGCCTTTCACTGTGTTAGCCAGGATGGTCTCCATCTGACCTTGTGATCTGCCTATCTCAGCCTCCCAAAGTTCTGCGATTACAGGGGTGAGCCACCATGCTCAGCCAGATCTGAACAATTCCAGCGTTAAAATCTAAATTACCTGAACTTTTAAAAAGTACTGATTGTGATGAACGGTACATTAGATATTACAGAAGAAAAGTTTTGGTAACTTGAATACATAGCAATAGAAAATATCCAAAATAAAACACAAAAAGGAAAAAGACTGGAAAATAATAGTAAACACAACTTCTGGAGCCAATGAAAAACTTGTAGCTGGTAAATATGTAATTAAAGTCCAAGGAGAAAAGGGGACAGAATAATATTTAAAGAAAACCAGTCATCCTTTCTTCAAATTTGATGAAGGCTTTGACTCTACAGATCCAAGAATGCCAATTAACCCAAAGCACATGAAATATGAAGATACTTCTCCATAGTGCATTCTAATCTAGAGAAGAGGCAAATACAACATGCAGAAAAATGCAAATTAAGGATGGAGAAAGAAAGTTTATTTTTGGACACAATTCAAAAAACAGGCAGAAAACAGTACAGCAATATCTTTAAAGAAAATATTCAAATGTCAACCTAAAATTCTTTAAAGAAAAAAATACTTTATTTTTCAAAAATGAGGAATAATAAAGATTGAGACCTACAAAACTGAAAGAACTCATCAATAGTAGGCCTAAACTACAATATGTAAAGAAGTCCATGAGGCAGCAGGAAAATTAAGTAGAACAGAAATCTGCATCAACAAAATGGAAAGCAGAGTCCTGAAAATGGTAGCTACAAAAATAAATATAAATGCATGATTTTATCATTTAACATGCTCAAAAGCAAAATGACTTTTAAAGCAAAAATAGAAAAGCGTACTGTGAAATTGATGACATATGTAGAGATTCAATTTAAGAAAGGGATTAAAGCGCATGTTACATATAAAAAGCCCAATTAAATATAGGTAGGTGAAAAATAAAAACATGAGAAAATATACGTCATCCAAACTCTAAGCAAATGAGTAGCTATAGTAATATTAGATAAGGTAGACTTGAGATTAAAGAGGATTACCAGGGAT
>NW_022300579.1:0-10799 GCF_002776525.5 Piliocolobus tephrosceles
ATAAGACTCAATGCCCTCCCAAATATCACTTGGCAGATTCCATGAAAGCAAAGTTAGCAAACTCTTGCATGAAAAGATAGGTGTAACATTGTGAGATGAATTCATACTTCACAAAGCAGTTTCTCAGAAAGCTTCTTTTTGGTTTTTGTCCTAGGATATTTCCATCGTCACCATAGCCTTCAAGGCGTGCCCAAATGGCCTATTGCAGATTTCACAAAAACAGTGTTAGCAAACCGTTCCAAGAAAAGAATCGTGTAACAACTTGAGATGAATTCACACATCACAAAGAAGTTTCTCAGAAAGCTTCTTTCTACCTTTTATTTGGGCATACTTCGTATGTTACCATAGCCTTCAATGCAATCCAAAATATCCCTTCTCAGATTCCTGAAAAACAGGGCTATCAAACTGCTCCAGGAACAGAATGGTGTAACTCTGTGAGATGAATTCACGCATCACAAAGAAGTTTCTCAGAAACCTTCTTTCTAGTTTTTATCTGAGGCTATTTCCTTTTTCATCATATTCTTCAATGCCCTCTGGAATATCCCATAACACATTCCATGAAAAAAGTGTTAGTAAACTTCTCAATGAAAAGAATCGTGTAACACTGAGAGATGAATTCACAAATCACAATGCAGTTTCTCAGTAAGCTTCTTTCTAGTTTTGTCTGAAGATATTTCCTTTTTCACCTTTTACCTCATTGAGCTCATGAATATCCCTTTATAGATTCCAGGAAAAGAGTGTTAGCAAACTGTTTCATGAAATGAAAAGTGTAAACCTGTGAGACGAATTCAAACATCACAAAGTAGTTTGACAGAAAGCTTCTCTTTGGTTTTCATCAGAGAATATTTCCTTTGTCACTATCAGCTTCAACGTGCTCCCAAATATCCTACTGCAGATTCCTTGAAAACATTGTTATCAAACTGCTCAATGAAAAGAATGGTATAGCACGGTAAGATGAATTCACACATCACATAGCTGTTTCTCAGAAAGCTTCTTTCTAGTTTTTAGCTGAGGATATTTCCTTTTCACCATAGGCCTCAATGCGCTCCGAAATATCACTTCTCAGATTCCACGAAAACAGTGTTAGTGAACGTCTTCCTACAGAGAATGGTGAAACTTTGTGAGATGAATTCACACATCACAAAGCCGTTTCTCATAAAGCTTCCTTCTAGTTTTTATCTGAGTTTTTCTCTGTCAACAAAGGCTTCAATGTGATCCAAAATATCCCTTCTCAGATTCCCCAAAAACAGTGGTACCAAACTGCTACATGAAAAGAAACCTGTAACTCTGTGAGATGAATTCACAAATCACAAAGCAGTTTCTCAGAAAGCTTCTTATTGATTTTTTTTCTGAGGATATTCTCTTTGTCATCATAGGCTTCAATGTGCTCTGAAATATCCCATTGCAGATTCCAACAAAACAGTGTTAGCACACTGCCCAATGAGAAGAACAGTGTAACTCTGTGAGATAAATTCACCCATCACAAAGCCGTTTCTCAGAGAGCTTCTTTTCTTTTTTATTTGAGAATATTTCCTTCCTCAATACAGGCCTGAATGTGCTCCCAAATATCCCTTGGCAGATTCCGGGGAAACAGGGTTAGCAAACTGCACCATGTAAAGAATGTTGTAACTCTGAGATAAATTCAAACATCACAAAAAACTTTCTCAGAAATCTTCTCTCTAGTTTTTGTCTGAGAATATTTTCCTTGTCACCATAGGCTTCAATGTGATCCATATTATCCATTCTCAGATTCCCCAAAAACAGTGCTACCAAACTTCTTCATGAAAACAATTGTGTAACTCTGACAGATGAATTCACTAATCACAAAGTAGTTTCTCAGTAAGCTTCTTTCTAGTTTTCTCTGAGGATATTTTCTTTTACACCTTTTGCCTCAATGTGCTCACGAATATCCCCTTGTAGAATCCAGGAAAATAGTGTTAGCAAACTTCTCCATTAAAAGAAAGTTGTAAGCCTGTGAGATGAATTCACACATCACAAAGAAGTTTCACAGAACGCTATTTCTTGGTTTTTATCTGAGGATATTTCCTTTGTCACTATAGACTTCAATGTGCTCCCAAATACCCTATTGCAGACTAATTGAAAACAGTGCTATCAAACCGCTGAATGAAAAGAACGGTGTAGCACTGTAAGATGAATTCGCACATCACAAAGCTGTTTCTCAGAAAGCTTCTTTCTAGTATTTATCTGAGGATATTTTCTTTTCCACTACAGGTCTCAAGGTGCTTCGGAATATCTCTTTGCAGAATCCATGAAAACTGGGTTAGCAAACTGCTCCATGAAAAGAAATGTGTAAATCTGTGAGATGAAACCACACATCACAAAGCAGTTTCTCAGAAAACTTCTTTCTAGTTTTTATCTGAGTTTTTCCTTTGTCACCATAGGCTTCAATGCAATCCAAAGTATCCTTTCTCAGATTTCTCAAAAACAAATTTCTCAAAGCTACCAAACTGCTACATGAAAAGAAACGTGTAACTCTGTGAGATGAATTCACAAATCACAAAGCAGTTTCTCAGAAAGCTTCTTACTAGTTTTTGTCTGAGGATATTTCCTTTGTCACCATAAGCTTCAAAGTGCTCCGAAATATCCCATTGCAGATTCCAACAAAACAGTGATAGTAAACTGCCCAATGAGAAGAACAGTGTAATTCTGTGAGATGAATTTACGCATCACAAAGCAGTTTCTCAGAGAGCTTCTTTTCGTTTTTTATTTGCGGATATATCCTTTTTCACTACAGGTCTGAATGCACTCCCAAATATCGTTTTGCAGATACCAGGGAAAAACTTTTAGCAAACTGCACCATGAAAAGAATGGTGTAACGCTGTGAGATGAATTCAAACATCACAAAGAACTTTCCCAGAAAACTTCAATCTAATTATTATCTGAGGATATTTCTTATGTCACCATAGGTTTCAATGCTTTACAAAATATCCCTTCTCAAATTAACCAAAAACCATAGTATCAATCTGATCCATGAAAAGAGTCATGTATCTCTGTGAGATGAATTAACACAGCCATGAAGTGGTTTCTGAGGAAGCTTCACTGTAGTTTTTACATAAAGTTATTTCCTTTCTCACCATAAGGTTCAATGTGTTTTGAAATATCCCATTGCAGAATCCAAGAAAACGGTGCTAGAAAACTGCTCAATGAAAAGAACAGTGTAATGCTGTGGGATGAATTCACACATGACAAAGTCCTTTCTCAGAAAGCTTCTTTCTTGCTTTAATCAGAGGATATTTACTTTCTCACCATAGGCCTTAATGCATTCCAAAATATCCCTTTGCAGATTACACGAAAACATTATTAGCAACCTGCTTCATGAAAAGAAATGTGTAACTCTGTGAGATGAACTTAAACATCACCAAGCAGTTTCTCAGAAAGCTTGTTTCTAGTTTTTGTCTGATGATATTTCCTTTGTCACCATCAGCCTCAATGGCTCCAAAATATCCCATTCCAGATTCCAAGAAAACAATGTTAGCAAATTACACATTGAAAAGAACAGTGTAACTCTGTGAATTGAATTCACAAATCACAAAGCAGTTTCTCAGAAAGCTTCTTTCTAGTTTTATCTGAGGATATTTCCTGTTTCATAATAAGCTTCAATGTGCTCGTGAATAGTTTTGCAGAGTCCATGAACATAGCGTTAGCAAACTTCTCCATGAAAAGAAAGATGTAAATCTCTGAGATGAATTTACACATCACAAAGCAGTTTCTCAGAAAGTTTCTTTTTGGTTTTTGTCTGAAGATGTTTCCTTTGTCACCACAGGCTTCAATGCACTCCCAAATATCCTATAGAAGATTCCCCAAAAGGAGTGCTACCAAGCCAATTTATGATAAGAATCATGTAACTCTGTGAGATAAATTAACACATCACAAAGCGGTTTCTCAGAAAGCTTCTTTCTAGTTTTTATATGAGGATATTTCCTTTGTCACCATAAGCTTCAATGCACTGCAAAATATCCTATTGCGGATTCCAAGAAAAGAGTGCTACCAAACTGCTAAATGAAAAGTATCCTGTAACACTGTGAGATGAATTCACTTATCACAAAGTCGTTTCTCAGAATGCTTCTTTCTAGTTTTTGTCTGAGGATATTTCCTTTTCATAATACGCCTCAATGCACTCATGAATACCTTTGCAGATCCCACGAAAATAGTGTTAGCAAACTGCTTCATGAAAAGAAGGGTGTAAATCTCTGAGATGAATTCACACATTACAGAGCAGTTCCTCAAAAGGTTTCTTTTTGGTTTGTGTATGAGGATATTTAGTTTGTCACCATAGGCTTCAATGCACTCCCAAATATCCTATTGCAGATTCCCCAATATCAGTGCTACCAAAGGTATCCATGATAAGAATCATGTAACTCTGTGAGATGAATTAACACATCACCAAGTGATTTCTCAGAAACCTTCTTTCTAGTTTTTATATGAGGATATTTCCTTTGTCACCATAAGCTTCAATGAGCTCTGAAATATCCGATCCGATTGCAGATGCCAAGATAACAGTGTTCACAAACTACTGAAAGAAAGCAACATTGTAACTCTCTGAGATGAATTCACACATCACAAAGCAGTTTCTCACAAAACTTCTTTCTAGTTTTTTTTTGAGGATATTTCCTTTGTCACCATAGGCTTCAATGCAGTTCCAAATATTCCTTTTCCAATTCCCCAAAAACAGTGCTAATAAACTTCGTCATGAAAAGTGTGGTGTAACTCTGTGATATGAATTCTCACATCACAAAACTTTCTCAGAAAGTTTCTTTGTACTTTTTATCTGAAGATAATTCGTTTTTCACCGTATTCCTTAATACGCTCCCGAATACCCCTTTGCAGATTCCACGAAGACAGTTTTAGCAAACTGCTCCAAGAAAACAATCGTGCTACTCTATGAGATGAATGCGCACATTACAAAGCAGTTTCTCAGATAGCTTCTATCTAGTTTTTATCTGAGAATATTCCGTTTGTCACCATAGGTTTCAATGTGATCCAACATATCCCTTCTCAGATTCCCCAAAAACAGTGCTACTAAGCTTCTCCATGGAAATAATCATGTAAGTCTCTGAGATGAACTCACAAGTCAGAAAGCAGTTTCATAGAAGCTTCTTTCAATTTTTGCCTGAGGATATTTCCATTGCCACCATAGGCTTCAAAGCGCTTCCAAATATTCTATAGCAGATTCCATGAAAACAGGTTTACCAAACTGCTCCAAGAATAGAATCGTGCTACTCTGTGAGATGAATACACACATCACAAAGAAGTTTATCAGAAAGCTTCTTTCTAGTCTTTATCTGAGGATATTTCCTTTTTCACCATAGGCTTCAAAGCTATCAAAAATATACCCTCTCATATTCCCCAAAAACAGTGCTATTAAACTTCTCCATGAAAAGAATGGTGTTACTCTGGGAGATGAATTCAGAAATCACAAAGCAGTTTCTCAGAAAGCTTCTTTCTAGTTTTTTGTATGAGGATACTTCCTTTGTCACCATAGCCTTCAATGTGCTCTGAAATACCCGATTGCAGATTCCAAGAAAACAGTGTTAGCAAACTGCTCAATGAAAACAACATTGTAACTTTCCGAGATGAATTCACACATCACAAAGCAGTTTCTCAGAACACTTCTTTCTAGTTTTTATCTGAGGATATATCCTTTTTCACCATAGACCCCAATGTGCTCCCCAATATCAAGTTACAGATTCCATGAAAGCAGTGTTAGCAAAATGATCCTTGAAAGGAAACATGTAACTCTATGAGGTGAATTCACACATCATGATGAAGTTTCTCAGAAAGCTTCTTTCTAGTTTTGATCTGAGGATATTTCCTTTGTCACTGTAGGCTTCAAAGCTATTGAAAATATCCCTCCTCAGATTCCCCAAAAACAGTGCTACCAAAGTGATCCATGAAAAGAATCCTGTAATTCTGTTAGATCAATAAACCCATCACAAATCGGTTTCTCAGAAATAATTTTTCTAGTTTTTATATGAGGATATTTCCTTTGTCACCATAAACTCCAATGCACTCCCAAATATACCATTGCAGATTCCAAGAAAAGAGTGTTAGCAAACTCCTCAATGAAAAGAACAGTGTAACTATGTGAAATGAATTCACACGTCACAAAGCAGTTTATCAGAAAGCTTCTTTATAGTTTTTTCTGAGGATATTTCCTTTTCCACTGTAGTCCACAATTTGCTCTGAAATATCCCTTTGCAGATTAGATGATAACAGCGTTAGAAAACTGTTCCATGAAAAAGTGTAACTCTGTGAGATGTATTCATACATCATGAAACTGTCCCTCAGAAAGTTTCTTTCTAGTTATTATCTGAGGATATTTCCTTTTTCACCATATTTCTCACTGCACTCCTGAATATCCCACTGCAGACTCCATGAAAAAAATGTTATCAAACTTCTCAATGAAAAGAAAGGTGTAACTCTGTGAGATGAATTCACGCATCACAAAGCAGTTTCACAGAAGGCTTCTTTTTGCTTTTTATCTGGGGATATTTCCTTTGTCACCATAAGCTTCAATGCACTCGCAAATATCCTATTGCAGATTCCATGAAAAGAGTTTTATCAATCTGCTCAATGAAAACAATGGTGTAAATATGGGAGAAGAACTCAAACATAACAAAACAGTTTTTCAGAAAGTTACTCGCTAGTTTGTTTCTTAGAATATTTCCTTTTTCACTGTTGGCCTCAATATGCTCCCAAATATCCCTTTGCAGATTCCACAAAAACAGTGTTAGCAAACTGCTCCATGAAAAGTAAGGTGTAACTCTATGAGATGAATTCACAAATCGCAAAGCAGATCCTCAGAAAGCTGCTTTTTTGGTTTTTATCTGAGGATATTTCCTTTGTCACCATAGGCTTCAATGTACTCTCAAATATCCCACTGCAGATTCCTCAAAAACAGCCTTATCAAACAGCTCAATAAAAATACGGTGTAACTCTGTGAGATGAGTTCACACATCAAAAGGACTGTCTCAGAAAGCTTCTTTCTAGTTATTATCTGAGGATATTTGCTTTGTCACCATAGGCTTCAGTACGATCCCAAATATCCATTCTCGGATTCCCCAAAAACAGTGCTACCAAACTGATCCATGGAAAGAATCATGTAACTCTGTGAGATGAATTAACACCTCACAAAGCAGTTTTTCAGAAAGCTTCTTTCTACTTTTTCTGTGAGGATTTTTCCTGTGTCACCATAAACTTCAGTGTGCTCTGAAATATCCAGTTGCAGAATCCAAGAAAACAGTGTTAGCAAACTGCTCAATGAAAAGAACACTGTAACACTGAGAAATAAATTCACACATCACAAGGCAGCTTCTCAGAAAGCTTTCTTCTAGTTTTTAACTGAGGATATTTCCTTTTACCTCATAGGCCTCAATGCGCTCCCATATATCACTTTGCAGATACAGTGGAAACAGTGTTAGAAAACTGCTCAATGAAAAGAATGGCGTGACTCTGTGAGATAAATTCACACATCACAAAGCGGTTTCTCATGAATGTTCTTTCCAGTTTTAATCAGAGAATATTTTGTTTTTTAACATAGCACTCAATACGTTCCTAAATATCCAATTGCAGAAAGGTGTAACACTTTGTGATGAATTCACACATCACCAAGAAGTTTCTTAGAAAGCTTCTTTCTACTTTTATCTGAGGATATTTCCTTTGTCACCATAGGCTACAATGAGATCGAAAATATCCCTTCTCAGTTTCCCCGAAACCAGTTTTACCAGTTGGATCCATGAAAAGAATCTTGTAACTCTGTGAGATGAATTAAACATCACAAAGCGGTTTCTCAGAAAGCTTCTCTCTACTTCTTATATGATAATATTTCCTTTGTCACCCTCAGCTTTAATGCCCTCCAAAATATCAGATTACAGAACAGAATAAAACAGTGTTAGCAAACTTCTCTAAGAAAAGAACAGTTTAACTCTGGGAGACGAATATACACATCACAAGCAGTTTCTCACAAAGCTTTTTTCTAGTTTTTTTCTGAGGTTATTTCCATTTTCACTATAGGCCTCAATGTGCTCCCAAATATCACTTTGCAGATTCCACGAAAACAGTGTTAGCGAACTATTCCATGTAGAGAAAGGTGTAACTCTGTGAGAGGAATTCACACATCACAATGAACTTTCTCTGAAAACTTCTTTATAGTTGTTATCTGAGGTATTTCCTTTGTGTAGGCTTCAATTGTATATTGTATAGGGTTCAATGTGATTCAAATTACCCCTTCTCAGATTCCCCAAAAACAGTGCTGCAAAACCGCTCCATGAAAAGAGTGGTGTAACTCAGTAAGATGAACTCACACATCACAAACCAGTTTCTCAGAAAGCTCCTTTCAAGTTTTTTTCAGAGGATATTTCCTTTTTCACCATAGGCCTCAACTCGCTACCAAATATCCCTTGGTAGACTCCAAGAAAATAGTGTTAGCAAACTGATCCATGAAAAGACAGGTGTTACTCTGTGAGATGAATACATACATCACAAAGCAGTTTCTCAGAAAGCTACTTTCTAGTTTATGCCTGAGGATATTTCCTTTGTCACCATAAGCTTCAATGCACTTCAAATTATCCCATTGCAGATTCCACGAAAACTGTTTTAGAAAACTGCTCAATGAAAACAACAGTGTAACTCTGTGAGATGAATTCACACATCACAAAGCAGTTTCCCAGAAAGCTTCTTTCTAGTTTTTATCTGAGGATATTTAGTTTTTCACCATAGACCTTAATGGTCTCCAAATATCCCTTTGCAGATTAAATGAAAATAGTGTTATCAAACCGCTCAATGAAAAATACTGTGTAACTCGGTGAGATGAATTCAAACATCATAAGGTACTTTCTAAAAAAGCTTTTTATTAGTTTTTATCTGAGGATATTTCCTTTTTCACTATAGGCCTCAAAGCACTCCCAAATATCCCTTTGCAGATAAAATGAAAACAGTTTTATCAAACTGCTCAATGAAAAGTACAGAGTAATTCTGGGAGAAGAATTCACACTTCACAAAGCAGTTTCTCAGAATGTTTCATTCAATTTCTTATCAGAGGATATTTTCCCAGAAAGCTTCTTTCTAGTTTTTATCTGAGGATATTTAGTTTTTCACAGTAGGCCTCAATATCCAAATATCCCTTTGAAGATTCCATGAAAACAGTGGCTTCAAATGAAACCGTTGGAGCCAACGGTTCCATGAAAAGAATGTTGTATCTTTGTGAGATGAATTTACACATCACAAAATACTTCCTCAGAGAGCTTATTTCCAGTTTTCATCTGAGGATATTTAATTGGTAACCTTAGGCTTCAATGTGATCCCAAATATCCCTTCTCAGGTACCCTAAAGCAGTGCTACCAAAGTGATCCATGAAAACAATCATGTAACTCTGTGAGATGAATTCACAAATCACAAAGCAGTTTCTGAGAAAGCTGCTTTCTAATTTTTGTCTGAGGATGTTTCCTTTCTCACAATAAGCTTCAATGTGCTCTGCAATATCCCATTGCAGATTCCATGAAAACAGTGTTAGTAAACTGCTCAATGAAAAGAACAGTGTAATTCTGTGAGATAAATTCACACATCAAAAAGCAGTTTCTCGGAAAGCTTCCTTCTATTTTTTATCTGAGGATATTTCCGTTTTCATCATACGCCTCATTTGCTCCCAAATATCCCTCTGCAGATTCCATGAAAACACTGTTTTGAAACTGCTCAATGAAAAGAACGGTGTAAATTTGTAAGATAAATTCACACATCACAAAGCAGTTTCTCAGAAAGATTCTTTCTAGTTTTTATCTGAGGTTATTTTCTTTGTCACCATAAGTTTCAATGCACTCCAAATTATCCCATTGCAGATTCCAAGAGAACAGCCTTATCAAACTGCTCAACGAAAAGAACAGTGTAAATCTGTGAGATGAATTCACACATCACAAAGCAGTTTCTCAGAAAGCTTCTTTCTATTTTTTATGTGAGTATATTTCCTTTGTCACTATATTCCTCAATGCACTCCCAAATATACCTTTGTAGATTACACGAAAATAGTGTTAGCACACTGCACCATGGAAAAGGAAGGTGTTCCTCTGTGACATGAATTCACACATCACAAAGAAGTTTCTCAAAAAGCTTCTTTCCAGTTTTTATCTGAGGATATTTCCTTTGTCACCATAGGCTTCAATGCAATCCAAGATATCTCCTCTCAGATTCCCAAAAAGAGTGCGACCAAACAGCTCCATGAAAAGAAAGGTGTACCTCTGTTAGATAAATTTGCAAATACAAAGAAGTTTCTAGGAAAGCTTCTTTCTATTTTTTGTCTGAGGATATTTCCTTTGTCACCCAAAGCATCAAAGTGCTCTAAAATATCCCATTGCAAATTATAAGAAAAGAGTGTAAGCAAACTGTTCAATGAAAAGAACAGTGTCACTCTTTGAGATGAATTCACACATCACAAAGCAGTTTCTCAGAATGTTTCTTTCTAGTTTTTATGTGAGGATATTCCATTTTTTCCTGTAGGCTTCAATGTGCTCCCAAATACTCCTTTGCAGATTCCATGAAAACAGTTTTAGAAAACTGCTCCATGAAAAGAAAGCTGAAACTCTGTGAGATGAATTCACACTTCACAAAAACTTTCTCAGAAAGCTTCTTTCTAATTTTTATCTAAGAATATTTCCTTTGCCGCCGGTCTTCAATGCTATCTAAAATGTCCCTTCTCAGACTCCACAAAACAGTGTTACCAAACTGCTCCATGAAAAGAATTGTGTAACTCTGTGAGATGAATTAACACATCAAAAAGCGTTTCCTCA
>NW_022300579.1:10899-11937 GCF_002776525.5 Piliocolobus tephrosceles
TCTTGCTCTGTCGCCTGGGTTGGAGTGCGGTGGCCGGATCTCAGCTCACTGCACCCTCCACCTCCCGGGTTTACGCCATTCTCCTGCCTCAGCCTCTGGAGTAGCTGGGACTACAGGCGCCCACCACCTAGCCTGGCTAGTTTTTTTGTATTTTTAGTAGAGACGGTGTTTCACCGTGTTAGCCAGGATGGTCTCGATCTCCTGACCTCGTGATCCGCCCATCTTGGCCTCCCAAAGTGCTGGGATTACAGGCTTGAGCCACCACACCCGGCTATAGTTTTTATATGAGTGTATTTCCTTCGTAACCTTAAGCTTCAATGTGCTTGGAAATATCCCTTTTCAGATTCCATGAAAACAGTGTTAGCAAACTTCTCAATGAAAAGGATGGTGTAACTCAGTGAGATGAATTCACGCATAGCAAAGCAGTTACTCAGAAATCTTCTTTTTAGTTTTTATCTGAGGCTATTTTCTTTATCACCGTAGACTTCAATGTGCTCCCAAATATAGTACTTCAGTTTCCACAAAAACAGTGTTATCAAACTGCTTATTGAAAAGAGCAGTGTAACTCTGTGAGATGAGTTCCCACGTCACAAAGAACTTTCTCAGAAAGCTTATTTCTGGTTTTTTTCTGAGGGTATTTAATTTTCAAAATAGACCTCAATGCGATGCCAAATATAAATTTTCCAATCCCACAAAAACAATGTTACTAAACTGATCCATTAAATGAATCATGTAACACTGTGAGATGAATTCACAAATCACAAAGCCGTTTCTCAGAAAGGTTATTTCTAGTTTTTTCCTGAGGATATTTCCTTTGTCACTGGAAGGTTCAATGTGCCTCAAAATATCCCATTACAAATTCCAAGAAAAGAGTATCAGCAAACTGTTCAATAAAAAGAAAAGTGAAACTCTGTGAGATGAATTCACACATCACAAAGCAGTTTCTCAGATAGTTTCTTTCTAGTTTTTATCTGAGGATATTCCATTTTTTACTGTAGGCCTCAATGAGCTCCCAAATATTCCTTTGTAAATTCCATG
>NW_022300582.1:0-1078 GCF_002776525.5 Piliocolobus tephrosceles
TAAGACAGTAATTTCTTACTATAATGTCTGGAGAACAGGAAGAATGAGGAAGAAAGCAAAATCTTTTCAAGGTGTTAATGGGTAGGTGTTGAACTTTTTCAACTCCCATGTTAATGGGGGTAGAAATGGTGAGGAGTAGGAGAGCAAGGATATAGATCACAGACTGGCATTTTCAAAGTTGTAAGGGTTTCTAGTTAGGTTTCAATTTCCCCAGGAAACAGACGACCATGTTTTTGATGATCTGTGAGATAATTTTCTCTGTTGTATATGTTTTGGCGATGAGTAGAGTCACTGTATTCTGGGGCATCTTCTTAGTCTGCTTTGTGGCCTAATCTCCACTGTCTCAGATGAGGTCATTAGAGAGTATAAAGGTAGAAACAAGTCTTAGAGACAATGATGCTGTATGGGATGGCAGTGCTCTATGAACAGACGTAACATGAAGCAAAATAAGATCAGTGGCCTAAAAGGTAGCTTACATGTGGCAAGTGCTGCTGTATTTATCAGAACTTTTGTATCTTCAATTTGAGCCTCATGTAAGAATTTGATAAAATCACGGGGGCGGAGCAAGATGGCCGAATAGGAACAGCTTCAGTCTCCATCTCCCAGCGCGAGCGACACAGAAGACCGGCGATTTCTGCATTTTCAACTGAGGTACTGGGGTCATCTCACTCGGGAGTGGGGAGTGCCGGACAATCGGTGCTGGTCAGCTGCTGCAGCCCGACCAGCGAGAGCTGAAGCAGGGCGAGGCATCGCCTCACCTGGGAAGCGCGAGGGGGAAGGGAGTCCCTTTTCCTAGCCAGGGGAACTGAGACACACAACACCTGGAAAATCGGGTAACTCCCACCCCAATACTGCGCTGTAACACCGGCACACCGGAGATTGTATCCCACACCTGGCTGGGAGGGTCCCACGCCCACGGAGCCTCTCTCCTTGCTAACACAGCAGTCTGCGGCAATCTAACCGCAAGGCAGCAGCGAGGCTGGGGGAGGGGCGCCCGCCATCGCTGAGGCTTAAGTAGGTAACTAAAGCCGCTGGGAAGCTGGAACTGGGTGGAGCTCACAGCAGCTCAAGGAAACCT
>NW_022300583.1:0-7979 GCF_002776525.5 Piliocolobus tephrosceles
CTTTCTGAGAAACTTCTTTGTGATGTGTGAATTAACCTCACAGAGTTACACCATTCTTTTCATTGAGAAGTGTGCTACCACATTTTTCGTGAAATCTGCGATGGGACATTCCTGATTGCACTGAGGCCTATGGTCAAGAAGTAAATATCCTCAGATAAAATCTAGAAAGAGGCTTTCTGAGAAGCAATTTTGGATGTGTGAATTCATCTCACAGAGATACACTGTTGTTTTCATTGAGAAGTATGATAACACTGTTTTTGTGGAATTTACAATAGGATATTTGGGAGTGAATTGAAGCCTACGGTGACAAAGGAAATATCCGAAGAAAAAAACCAAAAAGAAGCTTTCTGAGAAACTGTTTTGTGATGTGTGAATTCATCTAACAGAGATACACCTTTCTTTTCATGGAGCACTTTGCTAACACTGTTTTCATGGAATCTGCAAAGGGACATTGGTGAGTGCATTGAGGCCTATGGTGAAAAAAGGAACTCTCCTTAGACAATAACTAGAAAGAAGCTTTCTGAAATACTGCTTTGTTATTTGTGAATTCATGTCACCGTGTTACATGATTCTTTTCATGAGGCAGTTTGGTAGCACTGTTTTGGGGGAATCTAAGAAGGGATATTTTGGATTGCTTTGAGGTCTATGGTGACAGAGAAATTATCCTCAGACAAAAACAAGAAAAAACTTTTGGAGAAACCACTTTGTGAAGAGTTAACTCGTCTCACAAAGTTACACAATTCTTTTCATAGTTCAGTTTGGTAGCACTTTTTTTGGACATTCTGAGAAGGGATAATTTGAATCTCACTGAATCCTATGGCGAAAAAGGAAATATCCTGAGATAAAAACTAGAAAGAAACTTTATGCGAACGTTGTTTGTGACGGGTGAATTCATCTCACAGAGTTACAACTTTCTCTTCATGGAGCACTTTGCTAACACTGTTTTCATGGAATCTGCAAAGGGATATTGGGGAGCGAGTTGCGGCTGATCGCAAAAAAGGAAATATCCTCAGACAAAAACCAAAAAGAAGCTTACTGAGAAACCTCTTTGTGATGTGTGAATTCATCTCACAGAATTACACTGTTCTTTTCATTGAGCAGCTTGCTACCCCCGTTTTCTTGGTATCTGCAATCTGATATTTTGGAGCACATTGAAGCTTAGGGTGACAAAGGAAATATCTTCATATGTAAACTAGAAAGCAGCATTCTGAGAAACCATTTTGTTATGTGTTAATTCATCTCACATTGTTTCAGGATTATTTTCATGGATCAGTTTGGTAGCACTGTTTTGGGGTATCTGAGAAGGGATATTTTGGATTGTTTTGATGAATATGGTGACAAACGAAATAGCCTCAGATAAGAACTAGAAAGAAACTTTATGACAAAGTTCAATGTGATGTGTGAATTCATCCAGTAGAGTTACACCTTCCTTTTCATGGATCAGTTAGCTAACACTGTTTTTTGAAATCTGCAAAGGGATATTTGGCAGCACATTGAGGCCTATAGTGGAAAAAATTGTATACTCACATAAAAACTAGAAAGAAGGTTTCTGAGAAACTGCTGTATGATGTGTGAATTCATCTCACAGAGATACAGCTTACTTTTTATGCAGTTGCAAACCCTGTTTTTGTGGAATCTGCTAAGTGATATATGGGAGCACATTGAAGAATATGGTGACAAAGGAAATAGCCCCAGACAAAAACCAGAAAGAAGCTTATGAGAAACTGTTTTCTGAAGTGTGAATTCACCTCACAGAGTTACACCTTTCTTTTCGTGGAGCAGTTTGCTAACACTGTTTTCGTGGAATCTGAAAAGGGATATTCGCGAGCACATTGAGGCCTATGGTGAAAAAGGAACTATCCTCAAACAAAAACAAGAAAGAAGCTTTCTGAGAAACTCCTTTGTGATTTGTGAATTCATCTCACAGTGTTACATGATTCTTTTCATGGAGCAGTTTGGTAGCACTGTTTTGGGGGTATCTGAGAAGGGATATTTTGGATCACATTGAAGCCTATGATGACAAAGGAAATATCCTCAGATAAAAACTAGAAAGAAGCTTTCTGAGAAAGTTCTTTGTGATGTGTCAATTCACCTCACAGAGTTACACTTTTCTTTTCATGGACCAGTGTGTCAACACTGTTTTCGTGCAATCTGCAAAGGGATATTTGGGAGCGATTTGAGGCCTATGGTGATAAAGGAAATATTCTCAGATAAAAACTGGAAGGAAGCTTTCTGGGTAACTGATTTGTCATTTGTGAATTCATCTCACAGAGTTACACTGTTCTTTTCATTGAGTAGTTTGTGAAAACTGTCTTCTTGCCATCTGCAGTGGAATATTTTGGAGCTCATTGAAGCTTATGGTGACAAAGGAAATATCCTCATTTAAAAACAAGAAAGAAGCTTTCTGAGAAACCGCTTTGTGATATGTTAATTCATTTCACAGAGTTACATGATTCTTTTCATGAATCATTTTGGTAGCAGTGTTTTGGGGAATATGAGAAGGGATATTTTGGATCGCATTGAAGACTATGGTGACAAAGGAAATATATTCATGTAAAAACTGCAAACAAGCTTCTGAGAAACTTCTTCATGATGTGTTAATTCATCTCACTGAGTTAAAACTTTCTTTTCATGGAGAAGTTTGGTAACAATGTTTTCATGGAATTTACACAGGGATATTTGGTAGCTCAATGTTACCTATAGTGAAAAAGGAAATATCCTCAGAAAAAAACTAGAAAGAAGTTTTCTGTGAACCTGCTTTGTGATGTGCAAATTCACCTCACATTGGTACAATGTTCTTTTCTTTGCCTAGTTTGGTGACACTGTTTACATGGAATCTGCAGTAGGATATAAGGGAGCACATTAAAGTCTTTAGTGACACAAGAAATATCCTTACAGAAAAAGCACAAAGAAATTTTCTGAGGAACTGCTTTGTGATGTGTGAATTCATCTCAGAGTTACACAATTCTTTTCATGGAACAGTTTGGTGGCACTGTTTTTGGGCAATCTGAGATGGTATATTTTGAATGGCATTGAAGCCTATGGTGACAAAGGAAATATCTTCAGATAAAAACGGGAAAGAATCTTTCTGAGAATGTTCTTTGTGATGTGTGAATTCATCTCACAGTGTTACACTGTACTTTTCACTGAGCAGTTTGCTAATACTGTTTTTGTAGACCCTGCACAGGGATATTTGGGAGCCCATTGAAGCCTATGGTGGAAAAGGAAATATTCTCAGATAAAAATTAGAAAAAAGCTTTCCAAGAAACTACATTGTGATGACTGAATTCACCTCATAGAGTTACACTGTTCTTTTCATTGAGCAGTTTGCTAACGTTCTTTTCTTGGAATCTGCAATGAGATATTTCTAATTCTATTGAAGCTTATGGTGATAAAGGAAATGTCATATAAAAACTAGAAAGAAGCTTTCTGAGAAACTGCTTTCTGATGTGTTAATTCATCTCACAGAGTTATATGATTCTTTACACGGATTAGCTTTGTAGTACAATTTTTGGGGAACCTGAGAAAGAATATTTTGGATCGCACTGAAGCCTAAGCTGACAAATGAAATATTCTCAGATAAGAAGTAGAAACAGGTTGCTGAGAAAGTTCTTTCTGATGTGTGAATTCATCTCACAGAGTTACACCTTTCTTTTCATGAAGCAGTTTGCTAACACTGTTTTCATGGAATCTGCAAAGGGATATTTGGGAGCACATTGAGGACAATAGTGAAAAAAAATCCTCAGATTAAAAACTGAAAAGAAGCTTTCTGAGAAACTACTTTGTGATGGGTGAATTCATTTCACAGAGCTATGCCATTCCTTTCATTGTGCAGTTTGCTAATACTTTTGTCATGGAATCTGCAATAGGATATTTGGGAGCGCATTGAAGCCTATCATGACAAAGGAAATATCCTCAGATACAAATGAAAAGTAACGCTTCTTAGAAACTACTTTGTGATGTGTGATCTCACCTAACAGAGTTGCACTGTTCTTTTCTTGGAGCAGCTTGCTAACACTGTTTTCTTGGAATCTGCAGTGGGATAATTTGGAGCACGTTGTAGCTTATGGTGGCAAAAGAAATATACTCAGACAAAAAGGAGAAGGAAGCTTTGTGAGAAACTGCTTTGAGTTTTGTGAATTCATTTCACAGAGTTACACGGTTATTTTAATCGAGAAGTTTGGTAGCATTGTTTATTTGGAATCTGAGAAGGTATATTTTGGTTCGCATAGAAGCCTATGGTGACAGAGGAAATACCCTCAGAAAAAAAAACTAGAAAGAAGCTTTCTGAGAAAGTTCTTTGTGATGTGTGAATTCATCTCACAGTTACACCTTTCTTTTCATGGAGAAGTGTGCTAACAGTGTTTTCTTGGAATCTGAAAAGGGATTTTGGGGAGTGTTTTGAGGCCTATAGTGATAAAGGTAATATCATCAGATAAAAAGTAGAAAGAAGCTTTCTGAGAAACTGCTTTGTGATTTGTGAATTCATCTCACAGTGTGACACTGTTCTTTTCATTGAGCAGCTTGCTAACACTGTTTTCTTGGAATCTGCAATGGTATATTTCGGAGTGCATTGAAGCTTACAGTGAAAAAGGAAATATCCTCATATAAAAACAAGAAGTAAGCTTTCTTAGAAACAACTTTGTGATGTCTTAATTCATCTCACAGAGCTACACGATTGTTTTTGTGGATCAGTCTGTTAGCAACGTTTTTGGGGAATCTGAGAAAGAATATTTTGGATTGCATTGAAGCCTATGTTGACAAAGTAAATATAATCATATAAAAACTGGAAAGAAGAGTTATGAGAAACTACTTTGTGATGTGTTAATTCATCTTGATGAGTTACAGGTGTCTTTTCATGGAGTAGATTGCTAACTGTTATTGTGGAATCTGCACAGGGATATTGGGGAGTGCATTGAGGCCTATAGTGAAAAAGAAAATATCCTGAGATAAAAACTAGAAAGAAGCATTCGAAGAAACTGTTTGTGATGAGACTTCATCTCACAGAAATACAATGTGCTTTTCATTGAGCAGTTTGATAACACTGTTTTCTTGGAATCTGAAATAGGGTATTTGGGAGAGCATTGAAGCCTATGGTGACAAACAAAATATCCACAGATAAAAACCATAAAGACACTTTCTGAGAAACATTTTTATGCTTAGTGAATTCATTTCACAGATATACACTGTTCTTTACGTGGAACAGATGATAGCACTGTTTTTGGGGAATCTTAGTAGGGATATTAGGATCACATTGAAGCATATAGTGACAAAGGAAATATCCTGAGATTAAAACTAGAAAGAAACTTTCTGAGAAAGCTCTTTGTGATGTATGAATTTATCTCACAGTGTTACAACTTTCTTTTCTTGAAGAGGTTTGCTAACACTGCTTTCATGAAATCTGCAAAGGGATATTTGGGAGCACACTGAGTCCTCTGGTGAAAACGGAAATATCCCAGATAAAAACAAGAAAGAAGCTTTTGGACAACGTTCTTTGTGATGCCTGAATTCATCTCACAGACTTATACTGTACTTTTCATGGAACAGTTGGCTAACACTGTTCTCATGGAGCAGAAAGCTTCTGTCTAGTTTTTGTCTCAAGATATTTCTTTTGTCACCGTAAACTTCAATGCACTCCAAAATATCCCATTGCAGATTCCAAGCAAACAGTGTTAGCAAACTGTTCCATGAAAAGTACAGCATAAGTCTGTGAGATGAATTCAGACATCACAAAGTAGTTTCTCAGAAAGCTTCTTTCTAGTTTTCTTCTGAGGATATTTAATTGCAACCATAGGCTTCAATGCACTCCCAAATATCCTACTGCAGATTCCACAAAAACAGTGTTAGCAAACGGCTCAAAGAAAATCATGATGTAGCTCTGTGAGTTGAATTCACACATCACAAAGCAGTTTCTCAGAAAGTTTCTTTCTAGTTTTTATCTGACGATATTTCCTTTTTCACCTTAGTCCTCAATGCACTCCCAAATATCCTTTTACATATTCCACAAAAACAGTGTTAGCGAACTGCTCCTTGAAAAGAAAGGTTAACTCTGTGAGATGAATTCACATATCACAAAGAATTTTCTCTGAAAGCTCCTTTCTAGTTCTTATCTGAGGATATTTTCTTAGTCACCACAGGCTTCAATGAGATCCAAAATATCCCTTCTTAAGTTCCTCAAAAACAGTGCTACCAAACTGATCCATGAAAATAATCGTGTAACTCTGTGAGATAAATTATCAGATCACAAACAGTTTCTCAGAAAGTTTCTTTTTGGTTTTACTATGAGGATATTTCCTTTGTCATCATATTCTTCATTGCACTCCCAAATATCCTATGGCAGACTCCACGAAAAGAGTGTTATCAAAATGCTCAAAGAAAAGCATGGTATAGCTCTGTGAGATGAATTCATCCATCACAAAGCAGTTTCTCTGAAAACTTCTCTCTAGTTTTTATCTGAGGATATTTCCTTAGTCACCATAGGCCTCAATGTGCTCCCAAATATCCCTTTGCAGATTCCACGAAAACAGTGTGTGCAAGCTGCTCCATGAAAATAAAGGTGTATCTCTGTGAGATGAATTCACACATTCCAAAGAACTTCCTCAGAAAGCTTCTTTCTAGTTTTTATCTGCAGATATTCCCTTAGTCACATAGGCTTCATGGTGATCCAAAATATCCCTTCTCAGATTCCCCAAAAACAGTGCTACCAAACTGATCCATGAAAGACATTGTGTAACTCTGTGAGATGAAGCAACACATCATAAAGCAGTTTCTCAGAGGGCTTCTTTCTAGTTTTTATATGAAGATATTTCCTTGGTTACCATATGTTTCAATATCCTCTGAAATATGCCATTGTAGATTCAAAAAAACAGTGTTAGCAAACTGCTCCATGAAAAGGACAGTGTAACTCTGTGCCTTGAATTCAATAATCACAAAGCATATTCTCAGAAAGCCTCTTTCTACTTTTTCTATGAGGATATTTCTTTTTGCACTATAGGCTTGAATGTGCTCCAAAATATCCCTTTGCAGATTTCACGAAAATAACACACTGCTCCATGAAAAGAAACGTGTAAATCTGGGAGGTGAACTCACACATCACAAAGCAGTTTCTCATAAAGCTTCTTTCTGATTTTTACCTGAGGATATTTCCTTTGTCACCATAGGCTTCAATGCAATCCAAAACATCCCTTCTCAGATTCTGCATAAAAAGTGCTACCAAACTGCTCTATAAATACTATCATGTGACACTGTGAGATGAATTCATAAACCACAAGGCAGTTTCTCAGAAAGCTTTTTTTCTAGTCTTTATCTGAGGATATTTCCTTTTTCACTGTATGTCTCAATGCACTCCCAAAAATCCCTTTGAAGATTCCACAAAAACAATGTTAGCAAACTGTTTCATAAAAAGAAAAGTGTAACTCTTTGAGATGAATTCACACATCACAAAGATCTTTCTCAGAAACCTTATTTCTAGTTTTTGTCTGAGGATATTTCCTTTTTCACCATAGGCCTCAATGCGCTCCCAAATATCCCTTGTAAGTTTCCCCAAAAACAGTGATACCAAATAGATCCATGAAAAGAATCGTGTAAACCTGGGAGATGAATTAACACATCGCAAAGCAGTTTCTCATAAAACCTCTTTCTAGTTTTTATATGATGATATTTCATTTGTCACCCTAAGCTTCAATGCATTCCAAAATATCCCATTGCAGATTCCAAGAAAACAGTGTTAGCAAACTGCTCAATGAAAAGAAAGGTATAACTCTGTGATGTGAATTAACATATCACAAAGAACTTTCTCAGAAAGCTTCTTTCTAGTTTTAATCTGAGGGTATTTCTTTTTTCACCATAGGCTTCAATGCAATCCAAAACAACCCTTCTCAGATTCCCCAAAAAGAGTGTGATCAAACTGATCCAAGAAAAGGATCGTGTAAGTCTGTGAGATGAATTCACAAATCACAAAGCAGTTTCTCAGAAAGTAT
>NW_022300584.1:0-5782 GCF_002776525.5 Piliocolobus tephrosceles
TCTTTCTTTCTTTCTTTCTTTCTTTCTTTCTTTCTTTCTTTCTTTCTGTTCTAACAGTTTTCTGATGGGGTCTTTAAGATTTTTTTATGTAAGATCAAGTTATTTGCAAATAGAGACCATTTAAGTGCTTCCTTTCTGATGTGGATATTTTCATTACTTTCTCTTGCCTAATTGCTCTTGCTAGGACTTCCACACTATGTAAAGTAGGAATGGTGACTATGGACAACCTTCTTTTGTCCTTAAACTTGAAGGAAAAACTTTTAGCTTTTCATCATCAAACATAATGTTAGCTGTGGGCTTGTCATATATGGCCATTTTTATATTGAGGCACATTTGCTCTTTACATAATTTGTTGAGATATTTCTTCTAATCCAGGGACAAATCCCACTGGATCATGGTGTATGATCTTTTTAATATGCTGTTGAATCTGCTTTGCTAGTGTTTTGCTGAGGATTTTTGCATTTATGTTAATCAGGGATACTAGCTTGAAAAGTAAATTTCTTTTCTTGCAGTGTTCTTGTCTGGCTTGGTATCAGGGAAATGCTGGCTTTGTAAAATGAGTTATGGAGTGTTCTCTCATCTTCAGTTTTTGAAAGAGTATAACAAGGGTTTGTAGTAATTCTTTTTTATGTACTCAGTAGAATTCACCAGTGAAGCCATCTGTTCCTGGACTTTTCTTTCTTAAGGAATTTTTGATTAATAATTCAATCTCTTTACTCATTATTGGTATGTTCAGGTTTTCTATTTTTCCATGATAATTTCTGGTAGGTTGTATGTTTTTGGGAATTTATTTCCTTTCTTCTAGATGATTCAATTTGTTGGTATATAATTGTTCATTGTAGACTCTTATGATCTTTTGTATTTCTGTAGTATCAGTTGCAATGTCTCCCTCTTCATTTCTGATTTTATTTGAGTCTTCTTTTTTTTATTTACTAAAGGTTTCTCAATTTTATCATTTTTTAAAAAAAGTCTTAGTTTTACCAATTTTCCCCAGTGGTTTTCTAATTTCTATTACATTTATTTCTGCTCTGATTTTTTTATTTTTGCATTTTTGTTAAATTTGGGCTCAATTTGTTTTTCATCTAGTTTCTTGAAGTGTAAAGTTAGAAATTTTATTTATCTTTGCCAATGAGTTTTATACTTTCATATATTTTTGTGTTGCTAATTAGTATTTTTTCTTTCTGTTTAAGAACTCCCTCTAGTGTTTTTTATAAAGGAAGTCTAGTGGTGATGAACTCCCTCCCCTTTTGTTGGTCTGAAAAAGTCTTTATATCTTTCCCATTTCTGAAGGACAGTTTTGCCAAGGAAAGTATTCTTGGTTGGTAGCCTTTTTCTTTCTGCACTTTGAATATGTCATCTTGCTCCCTCTTTGTCTTCAGGGTTTCTGATAGCCTTATTGAAGTTTCCTTGTGTGTGATATGCTTTGTTTCTTTTCAAGGCTGTTTTCAAAACTCTATTTGTCTTGATTTTGCTTGATTATAATGATTCTTAAGGAAATCTTTGTGTTGAATCCATTTGAAATCTTTGAGTTTCATGTATCTGGACATTCATAGATCTCCTCAGATTTGAAAACTATTCAGCCTCTATTTATTTAAACAAGCATTCTGCTTTTCTCTATTCTTCTGAAACTCTAATCATGGAAATATTAGGTCTCTTGATGGTGTCCCATAAATCATATAGGACTTTTTTTCTAATTTTTTTATTCCTCTTTCTCCTCTGACTGGATAATTTTAAATAATGCATCTGCGAATTTGTTTATTCTTTCTTCTGTTTAGTTAAGTCTGCTGTTAAACTTCTTTATTGCATGTTTTAGTTGTCATTGTATTCTTCAGCTCAAAAATTTGTTTTTTAAAATATTTTCTATCTCTTTGTTGACATTTAATTTTGTTTTTGCATTTTTCCTGATTTCATTAAATTGCTTATCTGCTTTATCACGTAGCCCACTCAGATTCTTTAGAATAGTTATTTTAAATTCTTTGGTAGGCAATTTGTGGATCTCCATTTCTTTGGGCTCAGTTAGTTGAAGTTTATTGTGTACTTTTGTTGTGCCATGTTTACCTGATTCTTTGTGATCCTTACAGGTTTGAGTAAGTGTCTGCACTTTTGAAGAAGCAGTCACCTTTTACAGATTTTGTGGACTGGCTTCCCTAAGAAAACACTTTTACTTGAAGGAGTGGGGTGGGGCATGTTAGAGTCTGTTCTGGCACTGGATCTAGCTGTGCCAAGTATGGGGCTTGTGGTGCCTTCAGGTTTGGAAGGGATGTGTGGTATCTCATCAGCTCAGACAACTAGGGTTCATGACATTAGTAACTGTGTGGTCCTAGGCAGCAATAGCTGTAGGAGGTTCACGGTGGCAGCTAGGATTGTTGAGGACCTCAGTAGTTTCTCCAGGTTCAGCAATAAGGGATGGAAGCAGGCAGCAGGAATAGGGGCTTGGGCCAGCAGTATGCATGTGCTTGACCGCAGGAGTTGGGTGCAGACTTGTGCATAGTGACAGAAGCTAGCTGTGAATACACATGTGGAGGTAAAAATCAGGGCTGGGGAGGGGCTAGGGCCAACTGTGGACACATTCATTACTTGGGGTTGACAGTGTATGTCATATAGTTATAGGAGTTAGAGTTGTTGGTGTCTATATGCATGGTTGCAGGGCTAATTGCATATTTGCTTACAGCAGTGAAGGCTGGTGATGGGTGTCAGGATGCAGGGATCAACCATGGGTGCAAGCACAGTGGTGAGAGCCAGCTAGTAATGGGCACATGTGTGGATATGTGAGGCCTGGCAAGGGGGGTTGAGGCTGGCTGCACATATGCACATGGCTGCACATGTGGCAATGGGAACTGGGGCCTGTCTTAGGGGCCCAGGCTATTTGTGGGCATGTACACTGCAGCTGTGCTATGTACCCAGGCCAGGGATTCCCCAGTAGTAGTGACTGGGGTGGCTCCAGGGAGAAGGGAGGAGAGGAATAGCAACTCAGGCAGCTAGATAATGCAAAGGTGATAAACTGCAAGGCCCTCGGTGTTGAAAGCTAAAGGGGTCCCCTGTGGCTTTTCTGGCTGTTGCTTTCCTAGGCAACAAAAGCTGCTGGGGTCCTGTGCAGAGCAGGCCACCAGGGTTTGTGATGGTGAACAGTGCAGCATTCTTAGGAGTGAAATCTGTAGGGGATGGATCATGGCCACAAGGGCTCTGGAGGTCCTCGGTGGAAAAGGCTGCTCGTGTCCTGTGCAGAACAGGTCCTTGGGACCCTGGCAGTTCCTGCAGCTTAACTGATAATGGTAAGTCCCACCTTTTTGTGTCCCTAGTCATTGCTGGATGTCTCAGCAATGTTAGTCCCCCAGCAACCTGGGTGAGGTGAAACTGAGGTGGCTCATTTAGGCAGAGTCCTGAAAGGCTGGGGCAGCTGGTTGTTCACCTCACTGTGCTTTTTCCTGAGGGGGAAGCTCCAGAGCTGGGGAGTTTCCAAGTTGAGCAATTCTGACCTAGTGAATGGGATGTTTCAGGAAAAATAAAACCATTATTTTTTGTGCAATTATTCTCAAGGTTTTGTGTGTTTTTTTCTTTTTTCGCTTTACTGTTACACCTTTTTAAGTAGACTCCTGGCCCCTCTATAGTGAATTTTATTCATGGATAGCTGTCCAGTTGTTGTTCTTTACGGGGGAGAGGAGAAGTCGAGACAAAGACTGGAATCTCCCCTTCTGGTATCATGCTGACTTCTAAAACTTTTTCATCATCCCAAACCAAAACTTTGTATCCATTAAACAATTTCCTACTACCTTCTCCTCCCAATCACTAGTAACCATTGTTCTACTTTCTATCCCAATAAATATGTTTATTCTAGCTACTTCGTATGAGTAGAATCATATAATATTTGTCATTTTGTGTCTGGTTTATTTCAGTTAGCATAACGTTTTAAACTTTATCTATGTTATAGCTTGTATCATTTTTTTCTTTTTAATAGTTTTTCAAAGAGATGTTTCAGACCTCTATTTGAAACCAGGATTTATCCTTTCAATTGGGAATTATGGGACATCTCTTTTGTGTTTAAAGGTATTTTATAAATTGCCATTTGCTTCTATTCACTTCACTTTCCCTTCAGGCCAGGCAAAGTAATCTCTGTACTTTCCATTCAATTTCAGAAAATTCAATGTCAGAAAAGTACAGATACTTCCCATATTCCCTCTGCTTGCCCCTTGCAGGGCCTCCCCCACTATGAACATTCCACACCAGAGTGGTCCATTTGTTACAACTGATACATCTACAATGACGCATATTCTCACCCAAAGTCCATCGTTTACCTTAGGGTTCACTCTTGATGCTGTGTATTCTATGGCTTTTGATAAATGTAAAGTGACATGTAGCCACCATTGTAGTATTGTACAGAACAGTTTCACTGTCCTAAAATTCTCTGCACTCTACTCGTTCATTCCTCTTTCTATACTAATATTTTACTGTCTCTGTAGTACTGACTATTCAAACATGTCATATAGTTGGAATCCTATAGTATGTAGCCTTTTCAGATTGGCTTATTTCACATAGTAATATGCTTTTAAGTTTCTTTCATGTCTTTGTGGCTTCATAGCTCATATATTTTTATCACTGAGGAATATTCCATTGTCTGAATGTACCACAATGTATTTATTCATTCACCTCTTGAAGGACATCTTAATCGCTTTCAACTCTTGACAATTATAAATAAAGCTGCTATCATCATTTAGGCAGATTTTTTGTATGGATGTCAGTTTTTAACTTTGGGGGTAAATACCAGTGAGTGTGACTGTTAGATCATATGGTAAGAGTGTGTTCAGTTTTGTAAGAAACTGTCAAATTTTTTTCCAAAGTGCCTGTACCATTTTGCATTTATGCCAGCAGTAAATGACAGTGCCTATTGCTCCATGTATGTGGCAGTATTTGGTGTTGTCAGTGTTTTGAATATCTGCCATTCTAGTAGGTATATTGTGGTACCTCATTGTAGTTTTATTTGCAAGTCCCTAATGACATAGGATGTTGTACATCTTCTCATATGCTCATTTGCCATCTAGATATTGTCTTTGGTGAAGTGTATGTTCAGATATTTTGCTTGTTTTCTAATTTAATAGTTTCCTTTTTTAATGTTGAGTATAAAGAATTCTTTGTATATTTTATATATCAGTTATTTCAGATGTGTGTTTTGCAATTTTTTTCTAGCCTGTGGTTTATCTTTTTATTCTCTTGATGCATCAGAATTTTATTGCTTTTTAGGGGTGAATAATTTTCTAATGCATGTGTATACCACATTTTGTTTATGCATTGATAGACATTTAGATTATTTTCACCTTTTTCTGTAAATAATACTGTTATAAATATTGTTGTAAAAATGTCTGTTAAAGTCCCTGCTTTCAATTCTTTTGGGTATATAACCAGAAGTGGAATTGCTGGGCATCTTTTTGCTTTTACAAATTCTTCAATAGTGTAACTAAGCAATTATTCTCAGTTTTCATTTCTGTGAGCAAAGTAGTCAGGCAGCATTCACAAAAAGGCACTATTGTAACAATCTTTGTTTCTTCATGTAGCTTTACCATTTCTTGTTAGTAAGTGAAGAATTAATCAGCAGTCTGCCAGATTCAGGCAAGTAATTATGATTCTTGACTGCAAATGGCTTTGCTTATGGGGAAAGTTAAGTGAATTGAAGCAAATGACAATTTATAGGACACCTTTAAAAATAAAAGAGATGGACCGTAATTCCCATTTGAAAAGATAAATCGGGCCGGGCGCGGTGGCTCAAGCTTGTAATCCCAGCACTTTGGGA
>NW_022300585.1:0-1411 GCF_002776525.5 Piliocolobus tephrosceles
AGTGTAACTCTGTGAGTTGCACTCACTCAGAGTAATGCAGTTTCTCCGAATGATTCTTGACACTTTCTCTCTGAGGATATAACCTTTTTCACCATACCTCACAAGGAGCTCCCAAATATCACTTTGCAGAATCCAAGACAACAGCCTTAGCAAACTCTGCCAAGAAGCAGTTTATGGAACTCTGTGTGGTGAAGTGACATATCAGAAAGCCATCTCTCAGAAACCTTCCCTCTAGTTATTATGTGAGGATATTTCGTTTTATACCTTGGGCCCCAATTGGCTCCCAAATATCACCTTGCAGTTTCTAGGAAAAGAGTGTTATCAAACTGCAGCCTGAAGACAGAGATGTAACTCCGGGAGACGAATTCGCAGATCACAGAGAAGTTTCTCAGAAAGCTTCTTTCCCGTATTTAACTGATGATATTTCCTTTATCTGCGTAGGCCTCAGTGCCATCCAGAGTAGATCTTCACAGATTCCTCAAAGAAAGTGTTAGTGGTCTGCTCCATGAAACATAAGTGTAACTCTGTGAGATGAAATCACACATCACAGAGAAGTTTCTACGAAAGCTTCTTTCCAGTTTTCCTCTGAGGACACTTGGTTTCTCCCCGTAATCTTCATTGCGCTAAGAAGAATCCCATTGCAGTTTCCAAGCAGACTATCTTAGCAAACTGCTAGATGAAGAGAAAAGTGTAACTCTGTGAGTAGCACTCACTCAGAGCAATGCAGTTTCTCAGAATGCTTCTTGCCACTTTCTCTCTGAGGATATAAACTTTTTCACCATAGCCCTCAAGGAGCTCCCAAATATCACTTTGCAGAATCCAAGACAACAGCCTTAGCAAACTCTGCCAAGAAGCAGTGTGTGGAACTCTGTGTGGTGAAGTCACATATCAGAAAGCCATCTCTCAGAAAGCTTCCCTCTAGTTAATAGGTGAGGATATTTCGTTTTATACCATGGGCCCCAATTGGCTCCCAAATATCACCTTGCAGTTTCTAGGAAAAGAGTGTTATCAAACTGCAGCCTGAAGACAGAGATGTAACTCCGGGAGACGAATTCATGGATCACAGAGAAGATTCTCAGAAAGCTTCTTTCCCGTTTTGAAATGACGATATTTCCTTTATCAGCGCAGGCCTCAATGCCATGCAGAGTAGAACTTCTCAGATACCTCAAAGACAGTGTTAGTGCTCTGCTCCATGAAACATAAGAGTAACTCTGTGAGATGAATTCACACATCACAGAGAAGTTTCTAAGAAAGCTTCTTTCCAGTTTTCCTCGGAGGACATTTGCTTTCTCCCCGTAAGCTTCATTGCGCTAAGAAGAATCCCATTGCAGTTTCCAAGCAGACTATCTTAGCAAACTGCTAGATGAAGAGAAAAGTGTAACTCTGTGAGTAGCACTCACTCAGAGCAATG
>NW_022300585.1:1511-2168 GCF_002776525.5 Piliocolobus tephrosceles
GAGCTCCCAAATATCACTTTGCAGAATCCAAGACAACAGCCTTAGGAAACTCTGCCAAGAAGCAGTGTGTGGAACTCTGTGTGGTGAAGTCACATATCAGAAAGCCATCTCTCAGAAAGCTTCCCTCTAGTTATTATGTGAGGATATTTCGTTTTATACCTTGGGCCCCAATTGGCTCCCAAATATCACCTAGCAGTTTCTAGGAAAAGAGTGTTATCAAACTGTAGACTGAAGACAGAGATGTAACTCCGGGAGACGAATTCAGGGATCACAGAGAAGTTTCTCAGAAAGCTTCTTTCCCGTTTTTAAATGACGATATTTCCTTTATCAGCGCAGGCCTCAAAGCCATCCAGAGTAGATCTTCACAGATTCCTCAAAAACAGTGTTAGTGGTATGCTCCAGGAAACATAAGTGTAACTCTGTGATATGAATTCACACATCACAGAGAAGTTTCTACGAAAGCTTCTTTCCAGTTTTCCTCTGAGGACCCTTGCTTTCTCCCCGTAAGCTGCATTGCGCTAAGAAGAATCCCATTGCAGTTTCCAAGCAGACTATCTTAGCAAACTGCTAGCTGAAGAGAAAAGTGTAACTCTGTGAGTTGCACTCACTCAGAGCAATGCAGTTTCTCAGAATGCTTCTTGCCACTTTCTCTCTGAG
>NW_022300589.1:0-1725 GCF_002776525.5 Piliocolobus tephrosceles
ATGTATATATAACCACTAAACATAAATTTATATATATTTTAAAAAAAACAATTTTGTTTTCTTTGTCATTTTTAATAAAATTGATTAAAATGATGTTTTAAGAAGAAAAAAATGACACTGATTTTTTTTCATTTTCAAAAAAATTTTAATATTTTTGTTAATTATGTTAAAGTTTTATGAAATTACAAGCAACACTACATAAACTAATTTAATAAGATATATAGATTTAAAAAAAAAAAAAATTATTTATTAATTCATTTAAGCATTACCAAATGTGTATAAAGACAGTAACACATATATACCTGTATATATATATATATATATATATATATAAAACAAATAAGAACTTAGACGCATGTGTATAAATATGTATATGCACATATACATATATGAACTGCGTTCATGTTTTAATCAGTGAAATGTCATTATATATACGTTTCATATAATTAATAATAATAATTCTTTTTTTTTTTTTTTTTTTATAAATAACATATGATAAAATTAATTAGCATTTAAAAAGAAAAAAAATTTATACATGTTTAAACATCTATTTTAATATGTTCTGATTCATTGTAATGTTTGTCAAAATTGTTCGATAAATTTCTATATGTTTCTATACATAATGAGCAAAAACTAATAAAAGTTAAAATATGAATAGTTAAAGTTATTTTGGATAAGGGTAATCCATTGTGGTAAGTATCTGTAATAATGGTAGAAAAAAAAAAAAAAAAAAAAAAAAAAATTTGGTATCCATGTGTATTTTTGAACATGTGTGACGATTAGAAATTGCTATCTTGTATATATATTAATGTATGTGTATGTATGTACATACACTTGCATGTATATGTGTGGACTTATGTAAAAGTACACTCATATTTAGTCGTAATTTTTTTTGTACTTACTATAACATATAATCGAATTAGTCATAGTTTTTAAAAAAAAAAATGTCATTAACAAACAACCCAGAAAACCTAAAAAAATGTAAACATAAATGCGAGAGCAAATGTAAACATGTTTAATATATGGATATATATATATATACATATACATGTACACTACTTCTGATTCAGTTTGTGAAAAATATTTAGTACATATTTTATATATAATAAGATATTGTAATAATACCTTTTATTTTATTTGAGGTATCACATTTCCTAGAACTAAAAATACTAAAAAATAAATAGGTAAAAACCAATAATTCAAATGTTGAGATTCCACTATGTGGGGCGTTATTACTGAATAAATAATTCACTAAACATTGTTTATTAATTATCTTCACAGAGATACAATTCTCAAAAACTACAACAAAGCTTCCAACGGTAATGATCAAACTATTTAAAAAACTAAAAAATACCATTGTTGCAACGCTGGAAAGGAAAAATATATATATATATATAAATATATATATATATATATATATATATATAATAGAGAAGAAAAGAATAAACAAGATGGAGTAAAAATATAGTAAAAATGGAATAAACGAAAAAAAAATTAAGTTTAGAGATTGTTGTAAGTTTATTCATTTATATAAAATATATGTATTATACTGTTTCTATTTAATAGTTGTAATTGTATTCTTGTTTTTCGCTCTGCTCTTTGACTTGTTAGGCATTCCTACTTTTAGACTTGTTTTTTTTTTTGTTTGGAGCTAGAGGTAAATTGAGACAAAAAAATTAATTTTTTAGTTTTTTAAGATTTTAATTAAAAAAAATTATATCAACA
>NW_022300591.1:0-183 GCF_002776525.5 Piliocolobus tephrosceles
TTTCCTGACTTTTTAATTATGGCCATTCTAACTGGCATGAAGCAGTAGCTCATTGTGATTTTGATTTGCATTTCTCTAATGGTCAGTGATGATGAGCTTTTTCTCATATGTTTATTGGCTCCATAAATGTCTTCTTTTGAGAAGTATCTGTTCATAGCCTTCGCCGACTTTTGATTTTTTTTT
>NW_022300591.1:283-1593 GCF_002776525.5 Piliocolobus tephrosceles
TTTTGATTTTTTTTTTCTTATAAATTTGTTTAAGTTATTTGTAGATTCTGGATATTAGCCCTTGGACAGATGGACAGATTGCAAAAATTTTCTCCCATCCTGTAGGTTGCCTGATCACTCTGATGATAGTTTCTTTTGCTATGCAGAAGCTCTTTAGTTTAATTAGATCCCAGTTGTCAATTTGAGCTTTTGTTGTCATTGCTTTTGGTGATTTAGTCATGAAGTCTTTGCCCATGCCTATATCCTGAATGGTATTGCCTAGGATTTCTTCTAGGATTTTTGTGGTTCTAGTTCTTGAGTCTTTAATCCATCATGATTTAATTTTTGTGTAAGGTGTAAGGAAGGGATCCTGTTTGTTTTCTGCATATGGCTAGCCAGTTTTCCCAACACCGTTTATTAAATAGAGAATCCTTTCCCCACTGCTTGTTTTTGTCAGATTTGTCAAAGATCAGATGGTTGTGGATGTGTGGTGTTATTTCTGAGGCCTCTGTTCGGTTCCATTGGTCTATATATCTGTTTTGGTTACTGTAGCATTGTAGTATAGTTTGAAGTCAGGTAGCGTGATCCTCCAGGTTTGTTCTTTTTACTTAGGATTGTCTTGGCTATATGAGCTCTTTTTTGGTTCCATATGAACTTTACAGTAGTTTTTTCTAATTCTGTGAAGAAAGTCAATGGTAGCTTGATGGGGATAGCATTGAATCTATAAATTACTATGGGCAGTATGGCCATTTTCAGGAGATTGATTCTTCCTATCCATGAGCATGGAATGTTCTTCCATTTGTTTGTGTCCTCTCTTATTTCCTTGAGCAGTGGTTTGTAGTTCTCCTTGAAGAGATCCTTCACATCCTTTGTAAGTTGTATTCCTAGGTATTTAATTATCATTGTTGCAATTGTGAATTGGAGCGCACTCATGATTTGGCTCTCTGTCTGTTGTTGGTGTATAGGAATGCTTGTGATTTTTGCACATTGATTTTGTATCCTGAGACTTTGCTGAAGTTGTTTATCAGTCTAAGGAGATTTTGGGCTGAGATGATGGGTATATATATATATACATACATATATACATACAGTCATGTCATCTGCAAACAGACAATTTGACTTCCTCTTTTCCTATCTGAGTACCCTTTATTTCTTTCTCTTGCCTGATTGCCTTGGCCAGAACTTCCAATACTATGTTGAATCAGAGTGGTGAGAGAAGGCATCCTTGTCTTGTGCTGGTTTTCAAAAGGAATGCTTCATTTCTGCCCATTCTGTATGATAGTGGCTGAGAGTTTGTCATAAATAGCTCTTAATATTTTGAGATACGTTCC
>NW_022300592.1:0-399 GCF_002776525.5 Piliocolobus tephrosceles
CTTGCTAGCGGTCTGTCAATTTTGTTGATCTTTTCAAAAAACCAACTCCTGGATTCATTGATTTTTTGGAGGGTTTTTTGTGTCTCTATCTCCTTCAGTTCTGCTCTGATCTTAGTTATTTCTTGCCTTCTGCTAGCTTTTGAATGTGTTTGCTCTTGCCTCTCTAGTTCTTTTAATTGTGATGTTAGAGTGTCAATTTTAGATCTTTCCTGCTTTCTCTTGTGGGCACTTAGTGCTATAAATTTCCCTCTACATACTGCTTTAAATGTGTCCCAGAGATTCTGGTATGTTGTATCTTTGTTCTCATTGGATTCAAAGAACATCTTTATTTCTGCTTTCATTTCGTTATGTACCCAGTAGTCATTCAGGAGCAGGTTGTTCAGTTTCCATGTAGTTGAG
>NW_022300592.1:499-1064 GCF_002776525.5 Piliocolobus tephrosceles
TGGTTTCAAAGAACATCTTTATTTCTGCCTTCATTTTGTTATGTACCCAGTAGTCATTCAGGAGCAGGTTGTTCAGTTTCCATGTAGTTGAGCGGTTTTGATTGAATTTCTTAGTCCTGAGTTCTAGTTTGATTGCACTGTGGTCAGAGAGACAGTTTGTTATAATTTCTGTTCTTTTACATTTGCTGAGGAGTGCTTTACTTCCAATTATGTGGTCAATTTTGGAATAAGTGTGATGTGGTGCTGAGAAGAATGTATATTCTGTTGACTTGGGGTGGAGAGTTCTATAGATGTCTATTAGGTCCGCTTGGTGCAGAGATGAGTTCAATTCCTGGATATCCTTGTTAACTTTCTGTCTCGTTGATCTGTCTAATGTTGACAGTGGAGTGTTGAAGTCTCCCATTATTATTGTATGGGAGTCTAAGTCTCTTTGTAAGTCTCTAAGGACTTGCTTTATGAATCTGGGTGCTCCTGTATTAGGTGCATATATATTTAGGATAGTTAGCTCTTCCTGTTGGATTGATCCCTTTACCATTATGTAATGGCCTTCTTTGTCTCTTTTGAT
>NW_022300594.1:0-1342 GCF_002776525.5 Piliocolobus tephrosceles
GCTTGTCAAACTTGCTCTTGGTGATGGAGTCATTGTCATTGATGGCAGGCACCTTCAGGATCCCACTGACCAGCATCCTGTGTGGGTTGTGGACCCCAGTCTTGGTCTCCTCGGAAGTGCCTCAGATGCCCAGCAAGAGCTGTGAGTACTTCGTGTGGAAGAGGTTGCTGAGGTCGCTGCCATTCTCTAGAATAATGTTGAGGGCCCATCCTTGAATTACAGTGACTGCTCGATGCACTCTGGGAACTCCTCGTCCTTTTGCCCTTCCAGGCATGTACTGGAATGCCAGCCTTGGCAAAGGCAGCCAACACATGGTCCTGGGTGAGGAAGATGTTGCTGCTGGGGCACCCAGGGTGATGAGGGTCTCAATGTGGATGACCGTCTCCATGGTCGTGTGCAGGCAGCCGGCGATGCCTGCCGCCTGCGATGCGGGTGCCCTCTAGTAGCTTGGAGGCTGAGCACAGCTCCGGCATGTGCATCAGGCCTGGCATCTCAGGCCTGGCATCTCATTCTCCACAATGTTGAGGGCCTTGTGTCCCCAGGCGGCCGGGCCAATGTCAATAACTTTGTAGGACAGTTTGTCAGACAGCCTGGTGACGCTTGTGATGGAGATGGGTGAAGGGGACTGGGCCTTGGTTTGGGGACAGGCACTTGGCAGGTGGTTCTGGGCAGGGTCTCTGTGTGTGTGTGGGGGGGGGGGGGGGGCGTGCACGCATATGTTTTCTATTTTACATTTCAAGCAGAGAGCCAGGCCCTTGGTATTGCACAGGTACTTGCAGTGCATATTAGCCAGAGTTATCCAGAGAAATAGACCCAACAGGATATATACAGGTATATGTAAGAGGAGATTTATTATAGGAATTGGCTCAGGTGGTTATGGAGGCTGAGAAGTCCCGCAGTTTGCTATCTGCAAGCTAGAGAAACAAGAATGTCAGTGGTGTGACTCAGTCTGAGTCCAAAGGCCCAAGAATTAGAGGGGTGGGTGTGGGGCAATGGCGTAAGTCCAAATGCTGTGACCTGAAAGTTAGTGTCCCGTAAAGATTCATTTGTTGAAATCCTAAACCCCAAGGGATGGTATGAGGAAGTGGGAGTATGGGGAGGTGATTAGGTCACCAAGGCGGAGCCTCATGGATGGAATTAGTGCCTTTATAGAAGAGGCCCCAGGGGGCTGCCTCCCTCCTTCCACAGTGGGAGGACACAGGAGACATTGTTGGCCAAAAGATGCTAACGATGAACCAGAGAGCTGACCCTCACCAGAAACCTAACCTGCCTTGATATGGACTTCCCAGCCTCCAGAACTGTTTAAAATAGATTCCTGTTGTTTAAAAATTATACAGTTTGT
>NW_022300595.1:0-5000 GCF_002776525.5 Piliocolobus tephrosceles
CATAGTGGGTGCCCTAGCTTACTCTTACTCTTTTTCTTTTTTCTCTTCGAGACATAGTCTCACTGTTGCCCAGGCTGGAGTACAGTGGTGTAATCTCGGCTTGCTCACTGTAGCATCCGCCTCCCGGGTTCCAGTGGTTCTCATGCCTCGGCCTCCCGAGTAGCTGGGATAACGGGCGCCTGCCTCTGCACTGGGCAAATTTTTGTATGTTTTAGTAGAGATGGGGTTTCACCACGTTGGCCAGGCTGGTCTTCAACTCCTGGCCTCAAGTGACCCACCCACCTCAGCCGCCCAACAGTGCTGGGACTGCAGGTGTGATCCACCACTCCCAGCTCATTTTTGTGTTTTTAGTAAAGACAGGGTTTCACCACGTTGGCCAGGCTGGTTTCAAACTCCTGACCTCAGGTTATCTGCCCGCCTCGGCCTCCCAAAGTGCTGGGATGTGAGCGTGCGGCCCGCGGCCAGCCAGCTGCTCTAGTGTCCACCCCTACAGTGTGTCACAGCTCCCTGTTCTCCATATCCTCGCCAGCACTTGTTACTGTTTGTCTTTTTGATCATACTCATCCTAACAGCTGAGATGATACCGCACTGTGGTTTGGATTTGCATTTCTCTGATTATCAGTGATACTGGGCATTTTTTTCACATATTTTTTGGCTATTTGTATGTCTTCTTTCAAGAAATGTCTGTTCGGTTGGGTGTGGTGACACAAACCTGTAAGTCCAGCACTCAGAACGCTGAGGCAGGAGGACAGCTTGAGCCTAGACCAGCCTAGGCAGCAGAGCGAAACCCTAGCTCAAAAAAAAAAAAAAAAAAAAAAAGAAATGTCTGTGTCTGTTCAGCTTTTTGACCTCCAAAAATTAAGAGCCCATTTTGGAATCAGACAACCTGCCTGATTCAGAGACAGTCTGTGTTTGGTTCTACTCTGCTCCTTCCAATGTGACTTTGGGAAATTCCCTTAGCTACTTTGAGCTCAACTTCCTCAACATTAGCCAGGACTAAACTGGAGATATGATATTATCATAACACACAGGACTGTTGCATAATTAAAGGATGAAACACATTAAGCACTATCAGAGTTCAAAGGAAAAAGATTAACTCTAGTTTGGATGTCAGAGCGGGAATCATGTAAAGGAAGTGAGTATTTCAAGTCTTGAAGGATAGAGAAGATTTAAAGAGGCAGAAGTGTGGAGATGATGTCCCAGATGGAGATAAGAACATAGGCAAGGACGATGAAGAGATGAGAAGGTATAAATTCTAAGTGCAGCTCTCAGGCTGGGCTTCAGAAGAGGGCTTAGGCAACAAGCTGGAGTGCAAGGCTGATGGCGGGAATGGAAACACTGAAACCCAAACTTGCATGTCACGCCCGGATCATGAGCCTTGAATGCCAAGCCAGGGAACCCGTCCTTGACCTTAACAAAGAAAAATCACTGGGCTGGGTGTGGTGGCTCATGCCTGTAATCCAGTGCTTTGAGAGGCTGAGACGAGAGGACTGCTTGAGGTCAGGAGTTTGAAATCACCCTGGACAACACAGCAAGACTCTGTCCTCACAAAATTTTAAAAATTAGCTAGGCAGGATAGCACACCTGTAGTCCCAGCCACTCAGGAGGCTGAGGTGGGAGGATCACTTGAGCCCAGGAATTTAGGGTTACAGTGAGCTGTGATGGCACGCCTGCATTTCAGCCTGAGCAACAGAGCAAGGACATGTCTCAAAAATCAAATAAAATCACTAAAAGTTTGTATAGATATAAAGTATAAAATCATACCATGTATGATTTAATCCAGATATATAATATAAATAAGACGGGGAAAAGAGAAATTAGGAAGCTATTATAAGAAGACAAGACTCAACTAAGATGTGAGCAAAGGCCCTGGGTTCACAGTGCTATGTTTATATAAAGGAATGAACTACCACATTTATTTTCATGGCATCACCAACTTAAACACAGGCTACAGTATTCTGGAACCATCTCTGTATCAGTCAAATCAGATGGCCATAATACCATAGGCAAATACCATAATAAACACCATAGGCTGTGTGGTTTAAACATTAGTTAATTTCTCAGAGCTCTGGAGGCTGGAAGTCCAAGATCAAGGTGTCGGCCAGCTCAGTTCCGGGACAGGGACCTCTTCCTGGCTTGCAGACAGCCACCTTTCTCTTGTGTCCTCACACCAGGGCAGTGGGAGCTCTCTGCTTTCTCTCTCTTTTTTCTTTTTTTTTGAGACGGAGTCTCACTCTGTCACCAGTCTGTAGTGCAGTGGCACAATTTCAGCTCACTGCAACCTGCGACTCCCTGGTTCAAGCAACTCTCCTGCCTCAGCCTCCTGAATAGCTGGGATTACAGGCACGTGCCACCACACGCAACTAATTTTTGTATTTTTAGTAGAAACAGGGTTTCAGGATGATCTCAATCTCCTGACCTCATGATCTGCCCACTCGGCCTCCCAAAGTGCTGGGATTGCAGGTGTGAGCCACCACACCCGGCCTGGTTTCTCTTCTTCTAAGGGCACTAATCCTGTCAGACCAGGGCCCACACTCATGGCCTCATCTAACCCTAATCACCTCCCAAATGTCCTATCCCCCACTACCATCACACTGGCAGTTAGGGCTCCAGTACAAGAATCTGGGGGAGACATAAACATTCAGTTTATAACAATGTCTTTTCAATCCTGTTGAAAAAGCAACCAAATGAGTAGGCGACAAAGTACCTTCTATGTAAACAAGTCAGGACTTTTCATATTTCTGCTAACACATTAAAGTCAATTTAAAATGTCTGATAACAAGAGTCAAAAGCAGAGATAAATGAAAGTTACTTACTCTGCATTTTAGGCCCACATTGAGTTGTCTTCCAATGACATTGTGACACAAAGAACACTGCTTTCTATTCCTGGTTTGGCCACCAAAGATGCTGGAACAGTTCCCTGTACTTCCATTTATCTTGAAAGTCACTGGGCTGACCTGGCAGACCTCCAAGGTCCCTTCCATTCACAAATTCCACAAATAACTTCCTACCAAGAGAGGCTACACAAATAAACTACACTGACGAAGGGGAAAGCTAACATTAGCAAACAATGAGATGCACACAAGACAAGAGGTATAGAGAAGTGGATCAACCACAAACTGGCAGATGATGAGCTGGCGGTGGATAAAAACACATTCCCTAAAGATGGACAGAGAGGCAATGGTGCTGAGGTAGTATTGTTGAAGATTTCCTATTTTAAATCTTCAAGATAAATGGCCCAATTTTTTATATTCATTCTGATTAAATGTGAACGTGAAAACTTCCTCCAGGGGACACAGACATCTAAAAAGTTCCCAATGTATCCAATTTGTCATTTGATATTTTTACTGACAAGAAAAATGAGGGACTGAATATACACACAGACCATGCCTGATCATATGTATAAAGACAGAACTCAGACCACAACCTGTAGCTGCCCACCCAGGAAACCAAACCCCTATCTACAGTAAACAGCCAGGAGGCCAGCCAGGCTAGCACATCAGACAGGAAGCCAGACTGCTCTCTCTCCACAACCCAGAAACTAAACCACAACTCTGTCCCACGTGGCCAGGACTTGACTCAAAACTGACCGCCACCCTAATTTTGGTCCCTATTTTCAGTTAGGATCATTCAGAGAAAGCCAAATGCACCCCTAACCAATCACATAGGACACCCCACTTCTGCACAGCCGCCTCCAGCCCCCACAACAGCCTCCACTGGGAGCCGTTCTTTTCCATCCTGAAGCTTCCCCACTCCTCATCCGCCACTCACTTGCATGTCAGTCTCTGCCACACGCAAGTGACGGTGCCGACTCCCTTGCCACAGCAGCTCTGAGAAAGTCGCCTCTGCCTGTCTCATGTGGGCGGCCTTCCTTTATGTCCCCCAAAGAATAAATCTTAAATGACGGGCTTCTCTCTATATGGCCAAGCTATACAATTCAGAAGCCCAGCATGGCAGATTCCAAGCCTGGAAAGACCATACACCCCTCAGGTCTTCTTTCCACAAAACACAGCTTCCTTGAATTCTTCAGTCACTCCGACCAACCAGGGAAGGAACCAGTGTTATGGAAAGATCAAGGGCCTTGAAGTCAAACTTCTGAGTTCATCAAGTACTTTTGCTTTCCACTTAAGAAATCACATGGCCTTGGCCAGGCTTGGTGGCTCACACCTCTAATCCCAGCACTTGGGGAGGCCGACTTGGGTGGATCACCCAAGGTTGGGAGTTCAAGACCAGCCTAACCAACATGGAAAAACCCCGTCCCTACTAAAAATACAAAATCAGCCTGGTGTGGTGGCACATGCCTGTCATCCAAGCTACTTGGGAGGCTGAGGCAGGAGAATCACTTGAACCTGGGAAGCAGAGGTTGTGGTGAGCCGCGATGGCGCCATTGCACTGCAGCCTGGGCAGGAAGAGCAAAACTCTGTCTCGAAAAAAAAAAAAAAAAAACCCAGCAACAACAACAAATGACATGACCTTGAACAATTTTCTTAACTTTTCTAAGCCTCTATCTTCATCTTCAATAAAATAATTTTACCTCCAAGATTGCATTAAATGGAATCCCACATGAAAAACAGCTGACAAATATTAGAGGCCCAACAGCTGTGCGCTCCTACTGCCGCCCCACTTTACCACAAAGGAGAAGCGCAAGACGTCCAGAAAAAGCCTGTTGATCCCTACACCTCAGCATCCTGTGTTCACACAAGGTGCAGTGGGATCCAGACTTGCCGGGGTCACCCAAATACAAGACACGTTTTGATTTTTCAACTTAGGTACACATCGCTTCTAACGTTCACCATGTATGATCCATAATTTAGAAGAGATTTTGTACACTACCCCGTGGTTCTATTTTAGCAGACTTAGATGTGCTATAATAGCTCACTCTGTTAAGCCCTCTTCAGTATCAAAAACAAAACTTTAATCTGTAACACGGTTATCAGCAGTGAAAGTGGAAAAGGTACCTATGAGTCAAAATGACCCTCTGCCCCGCCCCGCCCCACCCT
>NW_022300596.1:0-1590 GCF_002776525.5 Piliocolobus tephrosceles
TTGTTTTTAATTTCATTCATAGTTATTAAAAAAAAAAAAAAAAAAAATTCTTTTAATAATCAAGTGCTATTTTTTTTTGTGTTAGAACAACCATACATATACGTACACATGTAAAAACATGTACATATACAAACGTATATATATATATATATATATATATATATATATATAATTATTAAAAAAAAAAAAATAATAAAATTAATGTTTTCTACGTTTACTTATTTGTTCAGTTATTTATTCATTTATTTACTCTTTCTCATTCTTACTAATAAATACCAACTAGATATAAACACTAAACTAAAAGTTAAAAGTGCAGTTAAAAAAAAAAACAAAAAAATTGATGTATAACACCAAATTTAATCAACATATTAATTATTATTATAAAAAAAATGATAAAATTGATAAAAATAATAAAAATAATTTCATATATTTAAAAAAATGAATAATACGCACCATTACTAACTTTATTTTTTGTTATATTTTTTTTAAAAATAAGTATATATATACACATCTATAAAAAAAAAAAAAAAACGAAAAGAACTAATTTTCTTTAAATTATATATCAATTTTTAGAATAATTCGTTAACGTGTTTTTTGTAGTAATATTATTATAGTTCAATCTAACTATTGTGTAACAGTTGTTGTTTTTTTCTATGTCGTATAAATTTGTTTTTAAGGCACATTTTTGTTTTAACCCTTTTTTTTTTTTTTTTTTACTTTTAATTTTAAAGAGTGTTAATAGTAAATTTTATTTATTTGCTTGTTCATTTATTTTGTTGTGTATGTGTGTGTGTGTATGTGTTTGAGAGAAAAAGTGTGTGTTTACTTAGTAAAAATTTTACTTACATTCAAATGCGCGAATTTTTGTTTTATTTGATTTTATTATGCTCTATTTCGATTTGTTCTAATATATTTTGTTTTGTTCTAATATATTTTGATTTATTGTACAATTTTTTTTTTTTTTTTTTTTCTTTTATATAAATTAATATACATAAAATTTTTATACCTTAATACATATATATACATATACAAATATATATGCTTTAAAACTTCGGTAACCAAAAGAATAAACACTGTACGCCATAAAACCAAATATTTGTATATATATATATATATATATACCTGTGTGTACAAAGTAACATATTATTGCTTGTTTATGTGTGTTTACTTATTTTTTTATTTGTTTTTTAATACAAAATATATATTTTACAAATAATTAAAATTACAGATATATAGCAATTTTTTCTATAAGCCTTGCAACAGGCAAAAAAAAAAAAAAAAATAAATAAAAATAAATAAATAAATGTATAAATAAATAAATAAATAAATGTATAAATAAATAAATAAATAAATGTATAAATAAATAAATAAATGTATAAATAAATAGATACCTCTGTAAACGCATTATACAATTATTTTTTAATTTTTTTTTTATTTTTCAAAAACGTTTTTACAATTAAAGTGCTTGAAGGCACTTATTTTTAGTGTGTATGTAAATCTACATTATGATGTCTTCTGTGTTTTATATTGAATATGAAATCAGATAATATATATTTCTTTTCTCCTTTTTTTTTCTCCTTTTTTTTTCTT
>NW_022300596.1:1690-1815 GCF_002776525.5 Piliocolobus tephrosceles
TTTTTTTTTTTTTTTTTTTTTTTTTTTTTTTTTTTTTTTAATTTTGTAAATGTGTAAGCATGCAATTATAAAATAAGAAAAAAAAAAAAAAACATACATTTAAGACTTAATGCACCTATATAAAA
>NW_022300599.1:0-1264 GCF_002776525.5 Piliocolobus tephrosceles
AAAATACCATACTCAATCAACATAGACACATATTCAGTAAAGTCTTCCTCTATGAAAGACAATCCAAAGAATGAAATAAGTGACTATTTCACCAGATGTGCAGATATCAATGTAAAGATGCCACATATGTGAAAAAGCAGGAAAACTGGACACATCCAAAGGATAGTAATTCTCTAACAAAAAAATTCAGGAAAAAAATGATGAAATGCCAGAAATTGAATACAAATAAAAAAGCTCAGTGAAGTTATGTGAACACATAAACAATATAAAGAAATCAGAAAACAACAATTCAGGATATGACTGAGAAATTTACCAAAGATATAGATACCATTTAAAAAAAGAAAATCTCAGAATTCAACAATATATGAAATTTTAAAAAATGTATTCCACAGTTGCAACAACAGACTAAATTAAGCAGAAGAAAGAATAACAGTGGATTTCTCAGGAAAAATGAACAAACAAAAAAACCTTACAGGCCAGGGAGAAAGGGATGATATATTCAAAATGCTGAAAGAAAAATCAATCAGTCAAGAATAACATACCTATCAAAGTTATCCTTCATAAATGAATAAGAAGTCAATCTTTTCCCAGATAAGCCAAAACTGAGAAAGATTTTTGTCACTAGATTGGCCCTACAAGAAATGCTTTAGAAAGTCCCAAACCTGGAAATGTAAAGATGATATATCGTGGAAACATATGAAAGTATAAAGCTCCTTAGTAGAGCAAACACATAAATGAGGAAGATAAAACTCAACTATTACCATTTCAACAAAACCACTAAACAATGATGATAAACAACAGAGAAATAAAAAAGAAAAAAAGGATATACAAAACTACCAGAAAACAATTAATAATATGAGAGGGCTAAAACGTCACATATCAATAATGACCTGGAATGTAAAGAGATTAAATTTCCCACTTTAAAGATGTAATACTGGCTGCATGTAGTTTTTTAAAATGATGCAATTGTATGCTGCCTACAAGAAGCTCTATCAGTAAAGACATACATAGAGTAAAAGTAAAGGAATAGAAAAAACTATTCCACAGAAACCTAAATCAAGCAGGAGTAGCTATACTTACATCAGATAAATGCACTTTAAGTCAGAAACAGTAAAAAGACAGAAAAAAGGTCATTACATAATGATAAAGGGATCAATCCATCAAGAGGATGTAACAATTATAAACATATATATACTCAATACTGGAACACCCAGATATGTAAACCAAATATTACTAGATCTAAAGGGAGAGATAGACTCCAATA
>NW_022300601.1:0-1207 GCF_002776525.5 Piliocolobus tephrosceles
GTTTTGTGTTTTATTTTTGCTAACTTTTGTTTCGTTATTAGTTGAATATTTTTTTAAATCATTTTTTTTGTTTTTTTTTTTTGAGCAGCTACTATTATTACTATTAACCATCATATCTAGTATATCAAAGGAAAAGCTGGCATTCATATTTATGTCCATTTTCTCTTCTATTTATTTTTTTTTTTTATTAATTTTTTTTTTTTTTTTTCATTGTTATCTTAAATATAACGTAACCTATAAGCTTTAGTACATATCACCCATATCTTTCGTTCCTCGTGACACATTTTTACATTATTCAATGTTTATGTATATATTTACATATATACTATTTATTTATTTATTTTATTTTTTTTTTTTCTTTTGATTTATCACTCTTTTTCGTTTTCTTTTTCTTTTTTTTTATTGGACTTAATTTTCCCTTATTAACTCTTTTACAAATGAAAAAAAAAAAAAAAAAAAAAAAAACGTAACAGGAAGCGTGTTATTAAAGGTGTTCACATTACTCATATATATGTTCAATGTCGCTTGTTTCCCTCATATTCATATATTTTAACACTATTTTAAAGCTTTTGAAAACACTTATTTTATCAAATGTTTTTTTTTAAAAAAAAAAAAATATATATATATATATATATATATATGTACATTTTATATATTCATTTTCAGAACTTGTTCATTTTTTAAAAGTTATATAAATTTTCTTTGTTAATAGCGTTGTAAAAAACGTTTTTGCTAAATCCGTGAAAAGCAAAAAAGAAAAAAAAAAAAAAAATCGTTTCATATACATCATATAATATCATATCATATTATATTATATCAAATAAAACATAAAATTATTAAAAAAAAAAAATAAAAACAATAGCCTTAAATATTTAATTAATTTTATTTATTTGTTTAATTAATTTTTTCAGAATGTTAATTTATGATTCTTTAAAATAAATAAAAGAAAGTACAAAGAAAAAAAAAAAAAAACAAAATTAATACATGCATTTAGCAGCAGATTTATGCACAATATATAAAGATAAAGCGTGCACAGGGATTTAATCTTTTGCATATAAAAACGCACATATATATGTATATATAGGTATTACATAAATTTTATATGTATAACAAAGATAATAATATTATGTACCTATATTACAATGTTTTAAAATGGGTTATAAATTTGAATAATGATATGTTATACGTTCCATCTCCGGTATATATA
>NW_022300601.1:1307-3285 GCF_002776525.5 Piliocolobus tephrosceles
ATATATATGATCGTTTATATTTATTGACATCTTTTCTTCATGTTTACTTTCACTAAAATAAATAAAAGAGTTATCACAGTTTTCATTTTTTTTTTCACATGTGCAAAATGCAGTTTTATTATTATTTTTGTCCATCGCATAATCTATTATATAATTTAAACCATCTAAAAAAGGAATGATTTTTAAAAACATCCTTACAAAGAAGACTCGCATAAAAAATGGTTTTGCTATAGTATTACTATTACTATTACTATTATTATTATTATTATTATTATTATTATTATTATTTGATATATGCTTAACATCAAACTGCTTATTAATAATATAATAATGAAGGTATATATCTATCATTATATGATAAAAAGTAAATATAAAAAGTCCAAAAATAAATCCCAATAAAACGTCTGAAGTATAATGTATAAATCCAATTATAAGAAATGCGTAAACAGAAAGACTCAATATAAAAATAAAAATTTTTAACCATATATTATTTGTATAATACAATGAAAATAATAAAAAAATAGTAACCGAATATGAATGTCCTGATAGTATTAAGTCGGTACAAACATAAACTAAACTCAAATTTATTTTAAGTACTTGCATTAAATTGAATAAAAAATCACCACTTTTTAATGCATCACATGCAGTTATTGTTGCAGGTACAGAAGTAACATATATGATGAGCCCTCTAGCTAAATAAAAAACACCCATCATATACAGAAAACGACAAATAATAGAAAATGACAAATATATACTGTTAAATATAAGTAACACTATAAATGACAATAATAAAATAATCATTAATAGATTGATACGGTCATATGAAATCCACGTAGGTGGATTTATTAATATATCATGTATACGGTCTTTTAAGGGTGGAATAGTTGGGATATAGTAAGAATCACTATATATCATAAAAAAACCTTGTATAACTATAGAAAGAATAAAAAATAATAATGCTAATATAAATTTTTTAAATAATATTTTAAATAAAATCCATCTTGTTAAATCATTTGTATTACTTACTTTTGTGATCTTTGATGTACACACATCATCTAATTCCATATCAACTGTTAACGCATAACTATCATTAACGTTTTTAATGTTTTTACATTCCATAGATGTTTCTGACCCTTCATGTTTCATATCAACCAGGAAATTCTGTAATGTCATTCTGTTTATTTTTCTTGTGTCTACTTTTTTCTTGTTTTATTTGTTGTTTTATTTGTTGTTTTATTTGTTGGTTTATATCTTGGTTTATATCTTGGTTTATATCTTGGTTTATATCTTGGTTTATATGTTTTTTTCTTTGTTATCTATTTTCATGTTCTATTTATTGTCTAATTTATTGCATATTTTAATCCCTATTTGATTGTCTTATTTTATAGTTTATGCGCAACTAGCGTTTTATTTAATTTTTTTCAATCTTTTTTTTTTTTTTGGAAACATAAGAAGGTATATATATAAGTTGACAAAACTTAACTTTGATATATTTTATTACCGGTGTAAACAGAAAAAAGGAACAAACAAAAACAAGAACAAAAACAAACAAAAACAAGAACAAACAAAAACAAGAACAAGAACAAACAAAAACAAGAACAAACAAAAAACAAGAACAAACAAAAAACAAGAACAAACAAAAAACAAGAACAAACAAAAAACAAGAACAAACAAAAAACAAAAGAATTAATAATATGTTTGTTACCTATTACATTTATAACAGCTTTTTCTTTTTTTTTTTTCTTTCTGAGCTGTTTACATATATATATAAGTTATGCGTAGTTATGTGCTTATACTCTTTTAACACATTTTATTTATTAATTATTATAAAAGTACATGTCGTTATGAACCTTTAAATATGTATATTTTAACTCAAAAAAAAAAAAAAATAGAAATGGACAATAAGAGCTTATAATTCACTTATAATAATGTTATAAAATTTTAATTACATAACAAAAAAAAAATACAAATAAAGTAT
>NW_022300602.1:0-2748 GCF_002776525.5 Piliocolobus tephrosceles
TAATCTTAAGTGTATTTTTATGTGTGTACATAAATATATGTATATATATAATGTAATTTCTTTTATTTTAATATTATTTAAAATTCTTGCGCTTGCAATTCTTAAGTTATCAATGGACAAAAAAGAAAAAAAAAGAATTATCCGATTTTTACAATTTTTACTATTTCACAATTTTACGTTCTTTATTTATTTTATTTTATTTTTTATTTGCATCCATACTGTCAACACAGCATAAAATTAAAAATAAAAAAAATTAAAAACAAAATATGGCAACAAGAGATGGTGTATTGATGAATAAAAATGATAAACAGTATAAAACAAGTTCACTAAAAGAAAAAAAAGAAAAAAAAAAAAATGAGTTTTTTCACTCACAAAAAAACGAAAAACGAAAAACGAAAAACAAAAAACGAAAAACGAAAAACGAAAAGCGAAAAATAAAAAACGAAAAACGAAAAACGAAAAACAAAAAAAAGTTAAAATTCATATAAAATAAATAAAATTATTTAAATTACGTACTATTAACATGAATATTCTATTTTGTTCTTGTGTTTGTGTCTCAGATTTTGTTATATATTATTGGAATTTATGCCTAGGCTTATATGTTTTACTAATTTTTTTTTTTTTTTTTTTTTTTTTTTTTTTTATGTTACAATTAAATATTAATGTTATTTAAAAAACGATACAACTTACTAGTTTCTTTTAAACGTAGTATAGTTTTGTTGCCATGTTCATCTTCTTTTAAGTGACCACTTATTATTTTATATTTTAACATATATTTTATAGTATTCTAAAGGGAAAAAAGAAAAAAAAAAAAATGTTTTAATTATACATATATTTTATTCTTGAGTATTTATTTAGTTATGATATATAAACACTAAAGTTTCTACTTTTTTTACTTTTATTTTTTAAATTTACAAATATTTTTATAGCTTTAAATAGGTAACACATATATAACATTCATAATAGGACATATATTCATACCTTTATGTTTATATGGAAAATGCGAATAATAAATTGATCAGTATACGGTAGGTAAATATAATCATTAATATTACAGAAGAATTTATCATATATGTTTTTAAAAAGATTAATATTGAACCTTTTGTTTCTTTTTTTCCTGCTCCATAAAATATGATCTTTATTAAATGGATCTATTATGCCGACAACCTAAAAAAAAAAAAAAAAAAAAAAAAGGCGTAAGGGAAATATGGCTAGTACAAAATTGAAAAATTTAATAAAAATCAAAATTAAAAAACGATTAAAGCATTAAAAATAATTTTATTATTTAAAAAAAAGCTTATAATTTCTTAATAATAAAAGCTCACTTCATATTTAAATATTTTTCGGTTTTCTTTATTTGATGATAATGCATAAGATCCAAACTGTACAACATCGCATATTCTTTTCGACAAATTTAATGGTATATCGTATAAAAATGTAAAAATCAAAAAAATGAACAGTATTTTTCTACACATTTTTTTATTAAGTATTATGTAAATAAAATTATGCTTTTAATAGCGCTAATGAAAAAGGTATTAAAAAAAAAAAAAAAAAAAAAGAGATTCAAAAAGATGAATACATAAAAATATTATTTTATTTAGAAGCTTTTTAATTATAAAAGAAAAAAAGGCACATACATAAATATACATATATACACACACACGATATAGCGTATACAAAGTTTGTTTGTGAACCTTTTCGTTTCTTTTAATTTTTTTTATAATCAACATATTACACATGCACATATATATTTTTTACAGTAAAAAAATAAACATATTTTTCGATGATTCTAAAAGGACAAATCAGTTTATGTATATACATAATATATTTGAAAATTTTATTTTTTTTTTTTAATTGCACATTCGTAGCATTAAAATTTTATTATATTGAATGAGCTTAAAAAATAAATTAGTATATGTAAATCTTTTTTTTCATTATTTTTTATTATAAAAATTGATGCTTAATAATATTTTTAATAACTTTGATGTAACGTGAACGACTTGTTGCTTTTAAATTTAGTTTTGCGTTCTTTTTTGTTTTTCCTTCTTTCTTAATTTTATTTTATTTTATTTTATTTTTTTTGAGTGGGGTATGAAGTAGCTTCAATTTATTAAGATTTACTCCATTTTAAGTATGTTATATGATGCATATTTTTAATGTCTTTACAGTAATATTATTCCTTATAAAATTATTACAAAGCATAAACTTTTTTATTATTCCTTTGTTCAAAGGTAAAAATTAATAAAAGGCTGCATAAAATTTAAACTTTATGTAACCATTGGTTGCTAGGTGACCCTTATTATGTATTATTTATTTAATTACTATTTATATATTTTCTGAGAAATGTTATTGATCTCTCAGATTTTTATTATAACGCCATTTTTTTTCTGGGTTTTTGTCGTGTTCATATTTTCAAATAACTGTTTCATAAGATGTTAACGGATTGCCTTATATATAAATTTTATATGAAGTCAAATCATATTTTTTAACATATGTTTGTAAGAACTTAAAAAAAAAAAAATAAATAAATAAAAAAATAAAATAATATAGGGATTAGTTAAGGGTTTAAGGAGAGAATTTGTTTTTCATTTGCGTATATATATGTATACACTCATGTAGGTATATAAGCGTAAAAATATTTATGCGTTTAACAAATATTGTTATGTTCTTTATACTTCTGTAAATATCATTTATATTGCTACATTTTGGTAGTTAATTAAATTGTGGTATTATTTTTTTTTTATAAGA
>NW_022300606.1:0-4413 GCF_002776525.5 Piliocolobus tephrosceles
TATATTATATACTATATAGTATAACATAAATATATCTACATTAGTATACTATATATTATATACTATATACAGTATAATATAAATATATTATATATACATTGGTATGCAGGATATTGTATACTATATAGTATACTATAAATATATTATATATATAATTTCCTATTGTCACCTGCCTAAACATACTCAGTGATTCTGTGTGGCACGTTTATCCTCCAATGGGTGGTAAGTATATAGCTCTCTTTCCCTTTAAGAAATTAAGATGACATTCACATACGATGAGATTTTACAGTGCTCAATTCAGGAGCGTTGAGGACGTTCAGAACATCATGCAATCCCCACCTCTATCTAGTACCACCACTTTCTCCGTACCTAGAAAGAAACCCTGTACCCTTTAAGCGATCACTCTCATTCCCCTCCCCATTCCCCGGGAACCACCAAAGGGCTTTCTTCTGTCTGTTTTTGATACCACACAGCATGATTCTGCACAACGTGCTTTCTGTCTCTGTGGATTTGCCTCTTCTGGACATGTGTATGTCACGGAATCCTCCAGCGTTTGTCCTTTGGTGTCTGATTTGTGTCACTGAGCATGATGTCATCAAGGTTCATCCACACTTCAGCCAGTGTCAGAGCTTTGTTCTTTTTCATGGCTGTATAATATTCCACTGTCTGGATGGACTATATTCCGTTTACCCTTTCAACTGCCAATGGACTCCTGGGTTATTTCCAGCTTGGGATCATTGTGAGTCCTGCTGCTCTGAACATTTGTGTCCAGGTTTTTGTTTGAACATCCGTTTTCAGTTCTTTTTTGTACGTACCTGGGAGTGGAATGGCCGGCTTTAGGGCAGCTTCATGTTTCATCTTTTGAGAAACCACCAAGTTGTTTAGAGACAAAAATGCTTTTGTCTTCCTCTGGTTCAGGGTTCCCTGTGATCCATAAAAAGAGTTCAGGCTTCCTACTTGATGTCTCTATTTCAAAGGAATGTCCTCATGTACAGAAGGATGTGGTTCGGAGTCTGGATTTTTGGGTCTGGGAGAAGGTTGAGAAGGGAGAGGGTGGATATCCTTCATCTGTGTAGAACAGAAAATTTCTGCAGCTTCCAGAGTTGATTCTGCCATTGTGGGATGTCAGCTAAGAGCTGCCCCCTCTGCACTCAAACGTGGTTGCAAAGGTGGATTGAGGGAGGTCGGCCTGGCCTGAGGCTGGGATCTGTTAGGACTGGCCAAAACCGTCAAATTCCTTCTTCCTTTTTGTACTGCCAGGTCAGAGGACACATGTCAGAATGTTCCTGTGACCCAGGAGCTGGGGTTAAGAAATAGCCAGGTGGCATTGGAGTAACCTGTCCTGCACCCGAGTTCTAAACACCTGACCACCTGCAGGGACCCTCCCCACCTGAGCTCTGAACAGTTGACCACCTGCAGTGAGTCTCCCACACCTGAGATCTGAACACCTGACCACGTGCAGGGACCCTCCCCACCTGACATCTAAACACCTGACCACCTGCAGTGACACTTCCCAACCTAAGCTCTGAACACTTGACTACCTGCAGTGAGTCTCCCCCACCTAAGATCTGAACAGCTGACCACCTGCAGGGACCCTCCCCATCTTAGATCGGAACACCTGACCACCAGCAGAGAACTTCCTCGACCTTGGATCAAAAAGTACATGGGTCACTGAGACCTAAACACCCGACCACCTGCAGGGACCTTCCCCACCTGAGGTCTGAACACCTGATGGTATATAAGCAGGGGTTTATATACCATCTTAACAAAGGATGATGAATTCCTGGAGGATTACCAAGGCAAAGAAAAAAAAATTCTGGGCTTCTAGGGCTGGTATATTATGGGAAGCTACATATCTTTGGGAAAGAAACCGAAGATAAGGATTTGATGCCTTCTCCATGACACATGTCATCTAAAATAATTAAGAGCCATGCGCCTCTTCCTGGTATGGGAGGGGGACACCTTTTGTGATGGTGAATACTGTGTGCCAATGGGATCGGATTGAAGGATGCAAAGTATTGATTCTCACTGTCACTGTGAGGATATTGCCAAAGGAGTTGAACGTTTGAGTCAATGGGCTGGGAAAGGCAGATCCACCCCCAATCTGGGTGGGCACCATCTAATCAGCTGTCAGCACAGCTAGAATATAAAGCAGGCAGAAGAACATGAAAAGGCTACACTGGCTCAGCCTCCCAGCCTACATCTTTCTCCCATGCTGGAGGCTTCCTGCCCACAAACATCAGACTCCAAGTTCTTCTGCTTTGGGACTTGGACTGGCTCTCCTTTCTCCTCAGCCTGCAGGCAGCCTACTGTGGGACCTTGGGATCGTGTGAGTTAACGCTACTTAATAAATCCCCGTTTATATAGATAGAAAGATAAATAGATAAACAGAGAACTATATCTATATAGTTTTATATATATAACTATATATACTTTTATATATATAACATGTACTTTTACACATATAACTGTATATAGTGTTACATATAGATATTTATATATAAAACTATGTATAAGTATATATAGTCATACATATATACATATGTAAATATATGTATACATATATGTATAAATACAGTTATACATGTATACATATATAAAACTATATATAACTATATATAGTTATATTTATATATACACATATGTATGTAAAACTACATATAGTTATAGTTTTTTATATGTAAAATTACATATATAATTTTATATAAAACTACACATATAACTTTATATACACTAGTAATAAAACTATATGTAAAACTATATATAACTACATATACAGTTATATACGTAAAACTATATGTGATTATATATACTTTATATATAATAAGTTATATAATATATAATATATAGTTATGTATATATAAACTATATATATGGTTATATATAGTTTTACATATATAACTGTATATGTAGTTATAGTTTTACATATAACTGTATATAGCTTTTAAAACTATATATAACTGCATAAACTATAACTATATCAAACTATATATAGTTATATATTTCAAAATATAGTTATTTAAATTTATAACTATATAAGTATATTTATACTGATATATTATCATTTATTATTATATATTAAAATATATAAATATATATTATATATTTAAATATATATTTATATATAACTATATGTAGTTATATATACAGTTCTGCAGGGAGCCACATCCCCTGCACATAGAACGCCAGCATCCACTGGCTGCACCTGACCTCTGACCAGGACGTTATGTGTGTGTATGTGTGTGTGTGTGTGTGTATTTATTATATATAAACTATATATAGTTAATATATAGCTATATATGACTGCAGAATGTATATATACAGACCTAATAGGATATATATCTCTCTCTAATAGTGTGTATATACAAATAATAGTTCTGTCTCTAATAGTATATATATATATATATGCCTCTCCTGTTAGCTCTGTTCTCTAGAGAACCGTGACTAATACACCTGCACAAATAGAAGCGTGTGTCCTGCCGTTGTGCATCTGGGAGAGGGAGCTCTGTTTCCTCAACTGCGTTCCACGCTTGCACTTGTGAACAATGAGGGTCCCTTGTTGGAAAGAACAGAGGCCACTAATTCCCCCCTCCAAGGCCTCCATCTCTGCTCTGCGGCTGACGGAGATGGGCTGCCCTTGGCTATTGATATGAGCGGTACTGGGCGGGGGCAGGGATCCCCACGGGGACACCCCACCTTTCCTTTTGAGCTCCCCGGGACTGCAGCGTTTCTGAAGACTGAGCGTTGAGGACAGGGGGGCACCACCTGGAAGGCAGGGCCTGGTCCCATAGAAAAGGGGCAAAGAGAGAGCCAAGACCAGCTGTCCTTGTTGTCCTGAGCCTGGGCAGCCGCCAAGGGAGCTGGTGGACACAGCCCAGGGTGATGTGGGCCCCTCTTACGCTGCCCCAGGGCTGAGCTGGACGCTGCAGATTCGAGGGAAGACACGTGTTCTGCATCAACCCGTCCTGGAGCTAGAAGGAGGCCCTGGAGAGATTGGGCTTCTGGGATCCTTTCTGTTGTATTTATTTAGGTTTAGGGGGCAGCTCCACTGTGGTCTGTGAGAACAGCAGGAGGGACCAGGAGGACAGTCTATGGACGATGACCATGACTGACATAATCCGAGACGAGCTTCAGAGGAGGAGACGTGAGCGTTCACCAAGAAACATCAAACAAATCCAGGAAAAGATGAGCCCAGGCCCTGCTAACGCCCCGGTCCCAGGTCAGGTGCAGGCGGTGGATGCTGGTATTCAATGCACACGGGGTTTGGGCTCCCTGCAGAGCTCACCACAGATGGGACCAGATCCTGCAAACGTCCTGGTCAGAGCTGGGGTGCAGACAGCGGATGCTGGCATTCAATGCACAGGGTACATGGGTCTCCCTGCAGTACTGACCACATACAAGCCCAGGCAGTGC
>NW_022300606.1:4423-5111 GCF_002776525.5 Piliocolobus tephrosceles
ACAGGTGCTGACAGCGGATGCTGGTATTCAATGCACAGGGGACATGGCTCCCAGCAGAACTGACCCCAGACGGGCCCAGGCCCTGCTAACGCCCCAGTCACAGGACAGGTGCAGACAGCGGATGCTGGTATTCAATGCACAGGGTACGCGGCTCCCAGCAGAATTGACCCCAGACAGACCCAGGCCCTGCTAACGCCCCGGTCACAGGACAGGTGCAGACAGTGGACGTGGACATTTAATACACATGCAACATGGGCTCCCAGCAGAACTGACCCCAGACGGGCCCAGGCCCTGCTAACGTCCCGGTCACAGGTCAAGTGCAGGCGGTGGACGCTGGTATTGAATGCACAGGGGACGTGGCTCCCAGCAGAGCTCACCTCAGATGGGACCAGATCGTGCTAACGCCCCGGTCACAGGTCAGGTGCAGACAGTGGACGTGGACATTTAATACACATGCAACGTGGGCTCCCTGCAGAACTCACAACAGATGGGCCCAGGCCCTGCTAACGCCCAGATCAGAAGTCAGGGCCAGGGTGTCCTGCCTTTTTTTCCCGGGATTTTTGTCTCCAGCTAAATCTGTCCAGCCGCTGTCAGCGATGACACCTAGAAGCTGCCAGCAGTCTCTGCTACCGCTTTTCTTTTTTCTTTTCTTCTTTTCCTTTCCTTTCCTTTCCTTTCCTTTCCTTTC
>NW_022300608.1:0-12313 GCF_002776525.5 Piliocolobus tephrosceles
CTGATCTTAGTTATTTCTTGCCTTCTGCTAGCTTTTGAATGTGTTTGTTCTTGCCTCTCTAGTTCTTTTAATTGTGATGTTAGAGTGTCAATTTTAGAACTTTCCTGCTTTCTCTTGTGGGCACTTAGTGCTATAAATTTCCCTCTACACACTGCTTTGAATGTGTCCCAGAGATTCTGGTATGTTGTATCTTTGTTCTCATTGGTTTCAAAGAACATCTTTATTTCTGCTTTCATTTCGTTATGTACCCAGTTGTCATTCAGGAGCAGGTTGTTTAGTTTCCATGTAGTTGAGCGGTTTTGATTGAGTTTCTTAATCCTGAGTTCTAGTTTGATTGCACTGTGGTCTGAGAGACAGTTTGTTATAATTTCTGTTCTTTTATATTTGCTGAGGAGTGCTTTACTTCCAATTATGTGGTCAATTTTGGAATAAGTGTGATGTGGTGCTGAGAAGAATGTATATTCTGTTGACTTGGGGTGGAGAGTTTCCTTCTGACTTTAATAGGATTGAAGGAAGTGTTTTGCTATGAAATTGCTATATGGGTTGTATTCAGACAAATTTTGACTTTGTAAAGGCAATATATTCTCCTTATTATTTTTAAATGCTTACCAGGATTCTCCGCATTATTTTCAGTTCTCCCTGTTTAAAGGCATATTTAAATAACTTGATGACTTAGATACATTATATATGTTACTCTGCTACAGAAACAGAAAAACCACCACCAAATTATATTCTAAGATACCTTGTACAGCAGTTGCACCATCTTTTTTTATCTAAGACATTCAATTCTTCCACAGGTGGGAACACATGAATTAGCATCATTTACTACTTCTAGCTTTCACTACAGACTCTCAGACTTATGATGCCTAAAAGAAATACAATACTTCTAGCTGGATTTAAAAGCTACAAATAAAAAGAGGAAATATACAATGTTTTGAAAGTACCACTTGAGTGTTATGCATGTATTTGAATATTATGTTGCTAATTTTTATTGCTCAAAGTTAAAGAGCTTAAACCTCCCACTCATGCATTCCTGAATCCCCCATTAATCCCACACATACATTGTTCGATATGGCATAAACCTAAGTAAATAAAGATGTGGCAAAATGAAAAAAATAAAATAACATTATACCATTCTCATCTATGAATGGCATCAGGAGATAGATGTGAATAAAAGTAATGTGATTGTAATTTTAAAAATCATATTTAATAGGATCCATTTATTATTTAATGAACATTAGGTTACTTAACGAATAATAAATCTTTGACACAACAAAAACTCTTAATGCAGAGTGAGACCAAAATGAAGGTAATAACTGTTTTTTTCCTAACCCTTGCTTTAGTTGGTCTTTCCATCAGACTGTCACTCTTTTTTAAGGATATTATAATAGCATAAAGCCACCAGCTTTACCATTAGAGAGATCTTCATTAAATTATCTTTGTTGTAATAAAGATCATCTGGAGGAAATACTGGTCTGGACACAATAATAAATGTTAAGCTTTCTAATATTTTCCACTTTTAGACACAAATTGAAAGGATCATTTATAATGTCAAAAATATACTTTTTTCTAACTAATCTATCTGATGACTGAGACACTATTGGCCATTAAAGTAGACAGAGCAAATCTAAATGTGGAGAGAAAAAGTAATTTCTACTTATGTTTAAACAGATGAAAGCACGAATAAGATGAAAGCCTGAAATATTAGCTTGGGGGAATAAAATCACTTGGGGGAGCAAGAGCAGGATATACCAGCCTTTAACTCTACAGTTCCCCCCCCCCAAAAAAAAATACAGATAGCTATGTACAAAACTAAATAGCCCTGGGAGGGTTCAAGAGACCACTTAAGAAACGACGGCAGCACAGTGAAGCCAAAAAAAAAAGAAAAAAGAAAAAACAGAGAGATAGAGAGAGAGTGAAAGAAAAACAAACAAACAAATAGCCATATAGAAAAAAACAACTGCTGAAATAAGCATACCTGAGACAGCAGAAACATCTTTTTTGGCTAGGAACAAAAAAAGCAGAAAGGGACTATCAGTATCAGCCACAAAGTGGAACCAGCATGGCCCTCAGTAACCCACTCTGGCAGAAGACACTGGCATTTTTGCCGCAGGGGTAAGCAACAGCCATTTCTGAGAGAAAACCCAGAGGAAAAGATGAAGATGTAGCATCCCCTCCCACATCCCTTTTCCCCCACCAAAAATACCGTGACTGTTGTGACAAACCAGGATTGGAACTACTACCTTTCTGAATCTGCATGTGTCTCTGACATATGAGCAGCAACCATTTCAAAAGCTCCCACATAAAAATGCTCATACTAAATTTATTCTGTTACTTAAGAGTGTTTATGGATTTACATTCCATTTGTGGACTGACTATCTCACTGGATCTTCTTTCCTGCAGTAAGACGTGGTTTGGGTGCTGCTGAAGGTCATTGTTTCAATTTGTCTGGTGTTTGCAGAAGAGATGTCTGCAAAGTAGTAGAAGATCAAATTGGTGTCTGCCGAAGAAGGATGAAGTGCTGTAGAGCATGGTGGATTTTAATGCCAATTCCAACACCACTTACCATGTCAGATTATCAAGAACCCCTTAAACCTAAGTTGAAACGAAACTGACAGAATATAAAAATACATCAAAAGTGAAGTTATTTGCATCTAAGAATATTAAAATGTACATATTAAGTACTTCCTTCTTGATAACTATCTTGTATTTTCACTTATCAACATAAATGAATAAATATTAATTTCAAATATACCCAATACTATTTCTTTGTGAGTCATTAACAGATCTTAACAAAACCTTTAAAAATGAGAAAACTGTTATTTTTGTTTTCCAAGATGGTGGATTGAAAGCATTGTTAGCCTGCCTCTTGCACTTGGAAAGACAAAATGTTATGCAGAAGTTCGCACTGAACTTTCTTTCAAGAAGCAACACAGGAATTTAACAGGAAAATCGAAATAAGCCACAGACCATTTGAAAGAAGCAGCAGGATGCAGCTTACACCATAAGCTAGGCAGAAAATTTTGAGTTTCCTCAAAATTTGTGTGAGAGGGGTGAGAGGAGGTGTGAGAGGGGGATAAACTGACTCTAAGGTATACACCTCCATTGGGAAACCTATCAATCTAGGCCATGGGGGAAGGCCTTAATCCTACTCAGGGCTGGAGTTGATTTAGTGAAGAGTGGCGAGTATATGAGGAGTGGCATTGGGATGTGCTTTGAGTCTCCAGCACGTTCCCAGCTTCTGGCAGGATGGAGGGAAGCCATTTCTGATTCTACCTCAGAGAGGACCTCCCAGAAGTCTGCCAGCTAACTCAAATGCTGGTCACAGGTTGAGAGAACCTCCCAACTGAAATGTTTGCTATAATCTTGTGTGGGGACAAACTCCCCAGGCCAGAACTGAGAGGTGAGTGGGACGTATGATGCAGCAGCAAGCACAGGAGCTGGATGCCCCTGCTCTGCAGGTGGATCAGGAGGGGTGTGGCCTGAAGGCTGCAGTTACTGTCTCTATAGGAGAGACTTATGGTATGGGTCAGTTTTGAGCTCTGAGTTCAGACTTCTTGAAACTTAGCTAGCTACTCCCAGTGGAACAGTGTGGATGTGAGACCTGCCTTGTCAAGGGTGTGGGAGCTGGATGGGGCTTACTGCCAAGCTGCTATTCCTCATTCTTCATATGGATTCTCCTTGTACAGAGGCAGAGGCAGCTTCACTTCTCTCTGGAAAATTACCCCAGTGGCCCAAGAACTGACTTCCAATTCCCACTGGAGCCACTGCTTGTCCCACACGTAGAGAGGCAGAGCATCACTTTACCTGACCTTGTTCCCACCTGGTTTTGCTCAACCACCTACCCTCGTAGATTAACACAAATAACAGCAGAAACTTTTAGAAGCCCTTTGGCTCTACCCGTTCCCTGAGACACAAGAGTACCTCCCATGGGTAACATAAGGCAAGTCCAAATCTCGCCACTACCACCAGAACAGCTGGCAGTCTTTTGCAAGCACCACATCTTGGCTGAAGGCGAACTGACACAGTCCATTAGAGCATCTTGAATTCAGAACATTCAATGTCATGGCAGGCCAGGGAGCCTCTTCTGCCCTAATTTGGCTCTCTATCACACATTTTCACACGCACACACACACACGTCACACACACTCACACATCAACCTACTGGCAAACCAAGGGAAACACACACACACACACACACCTGCTCAATTCAGGCCATTATCCCTGATGAACATCAATGCAAAAATTCTCAATAAAATACTGGCAAACTGAATCCAGCAGCACATCAAAAAGCTTATCCACCACGATCAAGTGGGCATCTTTGGGATGAAAGGCTGGTTCATCATACACAAATCAATAAATGTAATTGAGCACATAAACAGAACCAAAGGCAAACACCAGACAATTATTTTGATAGATGCAAAAATGCCTCTGATAAAATTCAACCTCCATTCCTGTTAAAAACTCTCAATAAACTAGGTATTGACGGAACATGTCTTAAAATAATAAGAGCTATTTCATACAGCCAATATCATAAAGAATAGGCAAAAGCTGGAAGCATTCCATCTGAAAACTGGTACAAGACAAGGAAGCCCTCTGTAACCACTTCTATTCAACATAGTATTGGAAGTTCTCGCCAGGGCAATCAGGCAATAGAAAGAAATAAAGGGTATTCAAATAGGAAGAGAGAAAGTCAACTTGTCTCTGTTTGCAAATGACATGACTTCATATTGAGAAAACCCCATCATCTCAACTGAAAAACTTCTTGAACTGATAAGCAACTTCACCAAGGTCTCAAAATACAAAATCATTGTGCAAAAATCACAAGCATTCCATTATACCAACAATAGTCAAGCGGAGAGCCAAATCAAGAAGAACTCCCATTCACAATCGCTACAAAGAGAGTAAAATATCTAGGAATACAACTAGGAGTACAAGGGATGTGAAGGACCTCTTCAAGGACAACTGCAAACCACTCCCCAAGATAATAAGAGAGGACACAGACGAATGGAAAAATATTCCATCCTCATGAATAGGAAGAATCAATATGGGGAAAATGGCCATACTGCCCAAACATTAGAGATTCAATGCTATACCCATCAAAATACCGTTGACATTTTCCACAGAATTAGAAAGAACTATTTTAAATGTCATATGGAATCAAAGAATACCCCATATAGCCAAGACAATCATAAACAAAAATAACAAAGCTGGAGGCATTACGCTAACTTCAAACTGTACTAGAAGACTACGGTACCATAACAGCAGGCTACTGCTGCCAAAACAGACATATAGACCAATGGAGCAGAACAAAGACCTCAGAAATAACACCACACATCTATGAACACCTGATCGTTGACAAACCTGACAAAAACAAGCAAGGGAGAAAGGATCTCCTATTCAGTAGATGATGCTGGGAAAACTGGCTTGCCACATACAGAAAACCAAAACTTGACCCCTTCCTTACACATTATACAAGAATTAACTCAAGATGGATTAAAGACTTAAATGTAAAATCCAAAATCATAAAAACCCTAGAAGAAAACCTAGGCAACACCATTCAGGACACAGACAAGGACAAAGACTTCATGACAAAAATGTCAAAAGCAATTGCAACAAAAGTCAAAATTGACAAATCAGATTTAATTAAACTAAAGACCTTCTGCACAACAAAGAAACTATCATCAGCATGAGCAATCAATCTACAGGATGGGAGAAAATTATTGCAACCTACCCATCTGACAAAAGTCTAATAACAAAATTGACAAGGATCTTAAACATATTTACAAGCAAAAAAACAAACAACCCCTTTAAAAGTGAGCAAAGGATATGAAGAGAAACTTATCAAAAGAAGACGTTTATCTAAGCAACAAATATATTTTTTAAAAGCTCAACAATACTCATCATCAGAGAAGTGAAAATCAAAACTACAATGAGATACCATCTCACATCCATCAGAATGGTGATTATTAAAAAGTTAAGAAACAATAGATGCTGGTGAGGCAGAGAAGAAAGAGGAACGCTTTTACACTGTTGGGGAAACTGTAAATTAGTTCAACCATTGTGGAAGACAGTATGGTGATTCCTCAAGGATCGAGAACCAGAAACACCATTTGACCCAGTAATCCCATTACTGGCCATATACCCAAAGGAATATAAGTCATTCCACTATAAAGACGAATGCACATGTATGTTTATTGCAGCACTATATATAATAGCAAAGACATGAAACCAACCCAAATGCCCTTCAGTGCTAGACTGGATAAAGAAAATGTGGTACATATACATCATAAAATACTATGCAGTCATAAAAAGGAATGAGATTATGTCTTTTGCAGGCACATGGATGAAGCCATTATACCGAGCAAACTAACACAGTAAAAAAAAATCAAACACCGCATGTTCTCACTAATAAGTGAAAGTTGTACATTGAGAAAACAAGGACACAGTGAGGGGAACAACACACAACATGGCCCGCTGGGGACTAGGGGTGAGGGAAGAGAACTTGGAGGATAAGTCAATAGGTGCAATAAACCACCATGGCAAAGGATACCTATATAACAAACCTGTACGTTCTGCACATGTATCCCGTATTTTTTAAATTTAAAAACAGGAAATACATATGTACATACATACATACATACATACACACACACATACATTCTTCCCGGATCTTCATTCCTGGTAAGCCAACGAACCTGGAGAAACACCAGAATTCTGTCCTTCTGAAAATGCAGGACAGGTCTACCTTCATCATCATAAAATTTTGGACCAAATGTGCTAACTGCATGTCCACCCCACAATGAGTAATTGAAAATTGTGGCAGTATTTCAGATCCTAAAAAACTGATGAAGTAATTCGTGACACATTTGGGTTGTTTTTGCCTTTTCCTACTATGAAGAGTGCTAGTAGGAAGAAGGAAGAACGGTGTACAAATATCTGTTTGATTCTCTGCTTTCAGAATCCTTTGCTTGTTTTTGTGTTTGTTTGTTCCTTCTTGAGACAGGACATCACTCCAGTCAGCCAGGCTTTTCCAGTCTGTAATTTTTGTTGTTTCCTTTTGTCAAGTTTCAGAAGATTTTCTTTTATTTCTATTGAATTTTAAAGCATTTTTAGATATGTATTAAAACATCATCTCACATGCTGTGTGTTACATTTCATTTATTTTCATCGTCCCTTTTTTATTTTTTTATTTTATTTTATTATAGTTTATACTCTAGGGTACATATGCACAACATGCAGGTTTGTTACATATGTATACATGTGCCATGTTGGTGTGCTACACCCATTAACTCGTCATATACATTAGGTGTATCTCCTAATGCTATCCTTCCCTCCTCCCCCCACCCCCCAACAGGCCCTGGTGTGTGATATTCCCCTTCCTGTGTCCAGGTGTTCTCATTGTTCAATTCCCATCCATGAGTGAGAACATGTGGTGTTTGGTTTTCTGTTCTTGCAGTAGTTTGTTGAGAATGATGGTTTCCAGCTGCATCCATGTCCCTACAAAGGACATGAACTTATCCTCTTTTATGGCTGCATAGTATTCCATGGTGTGTATGTGCCACAGTTTTTTAATCCAGTCTGTCATTGATGAACATTTGTGTTGGTTCCAAGTCTTTACTCTTGTGAATAGTGATGCAATAAACATACGTGTGCATGTGTCTTTATAGCAGCATGATTTATAATCCTTTGGGGATATAGCCAGTAATGGGAAGTGTGGGTCAAATGGTATTTCTAGTTCTAGATCCTTGAGGAATTGCCACACTGTTTTCCACAATGGTTGAACTAGTTGACAGTTCCACCAACAGTGTAAAAGTGTTCCTATTTCTCCACATTCTCTCCAGCACCTGTTGTTTCCTGACTTTTTAATGATCACCACTCTAACTGGCGTGATATGGTATCTCATTGTGGTCTTGATTTGCATTTCTTTGATGGCTAGTGATGATGAGCATATTTTCATGTGTCTGTTGACTGCATAAATGTCTTCTTTTGAGAAGTGTCTGTTCATATACTTTGCCCACATTTTGATGGGGTTGTTTGTTTGTTTTCTTTTCTTGTAAATTTCTTTGAGTTCTTTGTAGGTTCTGGATATTAGCCCTTTGTCAGATGAGTAGATTGCAAAAATTTTCTCCCATTTTGTAGGTTGCCTGTTTATTCTGATGGTAGTTTCTTCTGCTGTGCAGAAGCTTTTTAGTTTAATTAAATTCTATTTGTCAATTTTGGCTTTTTTTGCCATTGCTTTTGTTGTTTTAGATATGAAGTCCTTGCCCATGCCTATGTCCTGAATGGTATCGCCTAGGTTTTCTTCTAGGGTTTTTATGGTTTTAGGTCTAACATTTAAGTCTCTAATCCATCTTGAATTAATTTTTGTATAAGGTGTAAGGAAAGGATACAGTTTCAGCTTTCTACTTATAGCTAGCCACTTTTCCCATCAGCATGTATTAAATAGGGAATCCTTTCTCCATTTCTTGTTTTTGTCAGATTTGTCAAAGGTCAGATAGTTGTAGAAGTGTGGTATTATTTATGAGGGCTCTGTTCTGTTCCATTGGTCTATAGCTCTGTTTTGGTACCAGTACCATGCTGTTTTGGTTACTGTAGCCTTGTAGTATAGTTTGAAGTCAGGTATCGTGATGCCTCCAGCTTTGTTCTTTTGACTTAGGATTGTCTTGGCAATGTGGGCTCTTTTTTGGTTCCATATGAACTTTAAAGTAGCTTTTCTAATTCTGTGAAGAAAGTCACTGGTAGCTTAATGGGGGTGGCATTGAATCTATAAATTACTTTGCACAGTATGGCCATTTTCACAATATTGATTCTTCCTATCCATGAGCATGGAATGTATGGAATGTTCTCCCATTTGTTTCTGTCCTCTTTTATTTCATTGAGCAGTGGTTAGTAGTTCTCCTTGAAGAGGTCCTTCACATCCCTTGTAAGTTGGATTCCTAGATATTTTATTCTCTTTGAAGCAATTGTGAATAGAAGTTCACTTATGATTTGGTTCTCTATTTGTCTGTCATTGGTGTATAAGAATGCTTGTGATTTTTGCAAATTGATTTTGTTTCCTGAGACTGCTGAAGTTGCTTATCAGTTTAAGGAGATTTTGGGCTGAGATGATGAGGTTTTCTAAATATACAATCATGGCATCTGCAAACAGGGACAACTTGACTTCCTCTTTTCCTAATTGAATACCCTTTATTTCTTTCTCTTGCCTGGTTGCCCTGGCCAGAAATTCAACACTATGTTGAATAGCACGGGTGAAAGAGGGCATTCCTGTCTTGTGCTAGCTTTCACGGGGAATGCTTCCAGTTTTTGCCTATTCAATATAATATTGGATGTGGGTTTGTCATAAATAGCTCTTATTATTTTGAGATATGTTCCATCAATACCGAATTTATTAAGTTTTTAGCATGAAGAGCTGTTGAATTTTGTCAAAGGCCTTTTCTGCATCTATTGAGATAATCACGTGGTTTTTGTCTTTGGTTCTGTTTATATGCTGGATTACGTTTATTGATTTGTGTATGTTGAACCGTCTTGCATCCCAGGGATGAAGCCCACTTGATCATGGTGGATAAGCTTTTTGAAGTGCTGTGGATTTGGTTTGCCAGTGTTTTATGGAGGATTTTTGCATGGATGTTCATCAGGGATATTGGTCTAAAAATCTCTTCTTTTTTGTTGTGTCTCTGCCAGGCTTTGGTATCAGGATGATGTTGGCCTTATAAAATGAGTTAGGGAGGATTCCCTCTTTTTCTATGGATTGGAATAGTTTCCGAAGGAATGGTACCAGCTCCTCCTTGTACCTCTGGTAGAATTCGGCTATGAATCTGTCTGGTCCTGGACTTTTCTGGTTGGTAGGCTATTAATTATTGTCTCAATTTCAGAGCCTGTTATTTGTCTATTCAGGGATTCAACTCCTTACTGGTTTAGTCTTGGGAGAATGTATGTGTCCAGGAATTTATCCATTTATTCTAGGTTTTCTAGCTTATTTACGAAGAGGTGTTTTTAGTATTCTCTGATGGTAGTTTGTATTTCTGTGGGGTCAGTGGTGATATCCCCTTTATCATTCTTTATTGCATCTATTTGATTCTTCTCTCTTTTCTTCTTTATTAGTCTTGCTAACTGTCTATCAATTTTGTTAATCTTTTCAAAAAACCAGCTTCTGGATTCATTGATTTTTTGAAGGGTTTTTGTGTCTCTGTCTCCTTCAGTTCTGCTCTGATCTTAGTTATTTCTCGCCTTCTGCTAGCTTTTGAATGTGTTTGCTCTTGCTTCTCTAGTTCTTTTAATTGTGATATTAGGATGTCAATTTTAGATCTTTCCTGCTTTCTCTTGTGGGCCTTTATAACCATAAATTTTACCCTACACACTGCTTTAAATGTGTCCAGAGATACTGGTATGATGTATCTTTGTTCTCATTGGTTTCAAAGAACATCTGTATTTCTGCCTTCATTTCGTTATGTAAGCAGTAGTCATTCAGGAGCAGGTTGTTTAGTTTCCATGTAGTTGAGCAGTTTTGATTGAGTTTCTTAATCCTGAGTTCTTGTTTGATTGCACTGTGGTCTGAGAGACAGTTTGTTTTAATTTCTGTTCTTTTGTATTTCCTGAGGAGTGCTTTACTTCCAACTATGTGGCCAATTTTGGAATAAGTGCGACGTGGTGCTGAGAAGAATGTATATTCTGTTGATTTGGGGTGGAGAGTTCTGTAGATGTCTATTAGGTCTGCTTCGTGCAGAGTTGGGTTCAATTCCTGTATATCATTAACTTTCTGTCTCATTGATCTCTGTAATGTTGACAGTGGGGTATTAAAGTCTCCCATTATTATTGTGTGGGAGCCTAAGTCTCTTTGTAAGTCTCTAAAGACTTGCTTTATGAATCTGGGTGCTCCTGAATTGGGTGCATATATATTTTGGATAGTTAGCTCTTCTTGGTGAATTGATCCCTTTACGATTATGTAATAGCCTTCTTTGTCTCTTTTGATCTTTTTTGGTTTAAACTCTGTTTTATCAGCGACTAGGATTGCAACCCCTGCCGTTTTTTGTTTTCCATTTGCTTGGTAGATCTTCCTCCATCCCTTTATTTTGAGCCTATGTGTGTCTCTGTGTCCTAACCCAGTTCCACTCCTATCGTATTTGCCCATAACACTGATTAGTAAAACTGATTCAACTGCTCTATAATCACAATTTAAGCTGTGTCCATTAAATTCCATGAGGAATGCAAAAGGATACAACCTAAGACACAAAACTTAATTGACTGCTGATATTTCATTGGTAAATTGGGTAATTGATGGGTAAATGCAGTGGAACCGGTGGGTGGGCATTAGTTATATAAGGGGTGAAGCAGCAAGATACTTCATTCTTAAAAGATGTTTGAAAGAAATTGAAACACAGGAGTGTGTGTATTCAGCTGAAATAAAATTAGAAAACCATGAAATAAATGTCAGTTGGGGTGTAAAAAAATGGCATTGAGGAGATTCTGGGTCAATCGTCCAACTGTGTAAACTGGATCTTGGAAGCAGGATCCCTTTCCTGCAATGAGACTTGTTTATTGGTGGTGGTGTTTCAGTGGAAACGATTTTGGAGAATGGCCCCTTCCTTTCGTGTATCTGCTGATTAGATTTCATGGGAAATCTGGGGTTTTATACTCTATTTAAACGTTAACATAATTCATTCAAATGGCAAAAAATCAACAGGTTCTTTGATGTGGAATCATCACAGATCCATTTTTTCTTAGGTACAGTTATTAAAGTTGACCTACCAGAGTGAAACGATTGTGGAGAATAGCCCCTTCCTTTAGTGTATTTGCTGATTAGATTTAATGGTACATTTATCATTAGGTACAGTGATCAAAGTTGACCTACCCAAGAGTAGAGATGTCCAGGACAGAACTCAGGACTCTGTAGAATCACAGAATCCTGGGTGCAACACTGTTCAAGCACATAAATATGGTCATTCAGAGTGTTTCGGTGTGACATGTGTGTGAATTGCAGTGGAATGAGTATGACACGCAGACAGGTTATCAGGTGGACTCACCTCAAAATCAGTTATGCGCATTACAGAACACCGATGCCAAGGTCCCGGATAAAGAGAAAAGAAACTCCAACATCCTGTGTAAAACAATGGCATCTGGATTTCTCATGCTTCTGGGGATCATGCCCCTGAAAAAGGTGACTCCTTTCTCCTAGTGGAGCATCTTTCTCAGCAGGGCTCATTTCTTTTTCCAGGACTCTGTCCAACAGAAAGGGGAAGCCTTCTGATAGAGCACACCTGACCCATGAAAAGAAAAGGGAAAGAAAGGAGGCCAAAGGTCACACTCCCCTCAT
>NW_022300608.1:12413-12666 GCF_002776525.5 Piliocolobus tephrosceles
AGGCCTTGGCGTCTGGCCTAAATTCTATTCTCTTTCTCATTATCTGAAAAATTTTAAGAAAATCCCTAGAGCCAGGATCTTTATTCCTATTAAGCAAAAAGTCCCGAAGAAACACCCAAATTCTGTCCCTCTTAGTTTCAGAAACAAGTCTACCTTCATCAGCATGAAATTTTGCACGAAATGTGTTAACTGCAAGTCCACCACACAATGCTTAACTGGAATTGGAAGCAACATCTCAGATGATGAAAAATAG
>NW_022300609.1:0-1580 GCF_002776525.5 Piliocolobus tephrosceles
TGCTAGGGGTGAGGCAGGCAGGCTGGCTGGGTGGAGAGCAATTCTGGGGCTCTCACCCCACGTGAATGCTGCTGCTGGGCCCTGGCGTTTGCTTACAATGCAGCTCTGATGTCTCAGTTTCAGCTACTTAGGTCATTTGGGAATTTTTATCTTGCCTCAGTTCTCTTCATGTTTAAAAGCAGGAACTACTTGCCTCTTATCTCCTAGGACCATAGACTTTATCAGGCATGATGTCACCATTCACCCAGGCATTGCCCGCACCACTGCCCGGGAAAAGACACTGCATATGAATCTTCCCACGGTGCCTTTGGGAGGTGACTTTTCTTATAGAAAATACATGCAGAGTTAACCATTTCTAGAATGCTCTGGTGTATTTGTATACATTCACGTGATGTATGTGAGAAGCACTCCCACCACGTGGTTGAAATCATTCCTTTAGGTCCCGCTTTCCCGGAGCTTGCAGCTGAGTGGGCTGAAGAGCTCTCACAAGTGCAGACTCAGAGAGGAAGGAAGGGTGGAAGTCGATCCAGGAAAGTCTTTGCTGAGGACAGGCCGGTGAAGCCATCCTTTGCAGCTGAGGCAGTTTTGAGAGGCAGATATAAACGTCTGCCAGGTGCTCCAAAGCTGGAAGCCATAGCTGGACGTTCTAGTGAGAACAGGCTTGGGAGAAGGAGGTGGAAACGCAGAATGGGGCCAGCACACAGGGGCTCACACAGAGCTGCTCAGGTGGTGCAGACACTCCTGGCCCACTGCAGCCCAGACTTCCTAGGTCTTGGGGAACTGAGAATTTGCTTTATCTGCCAAGACCCCAGATACTATAGACGCTGCCAGCCCAGGGAGCATGCTCTGAGAACCCCTGGACTAGACCACAGAGAACCTAGGAGCATGGACTTCCTTCTGTGGAAACTGGGAGCAGCTGATGGTTCTAGAGTGAGGGCAAGACCTGGCCAGAGCTGTGTTGCACGCAGGGAGACTGATCTGGCAGGAGGTGCAGGCAGACTGGGAGAGGAAGAAGCCTTCCAGAGGGTTGGCAGGAAAAGGAAGGAAGCAGAGTCAGAGTTGGGGTTCATTTCATGTTTGCAGAGAGGTGGTTTTTGTTTAAAGGATTAGCAGAGTGTGAGCAATTGCCAGGTAAATTCCCCTCTCCCCAGACCCTGGGGTCTGACATCAGGAAGCTTGTCACAGTCCCTGAGGCCCCCAGAGTGTTTCCAGGGCTTCCCATCCTGGCCCGGTATCTGCAAGGCCTTTCCAACTATGGACTCTTCTTTCAAACCCTGCTCTTCCTATGCAATACCACCACCACCACCACCCCCGTTCCCCCATCGCAATTTGCAGGCAGGGAGACCAGGTGGGCCTGTGTTTCAGACCATAGGCTCCCAGCAGGCCAAGGCGCCTCCCCTCCCAGACCCTGCCTTGGCCTCCAGCCAGTGCTCTTACTGTGCGCTTAGTTAGCTGGGGGTGCGAAACACAAACTATTTCTCTTGGGAGGTGGTGCTTCTTTGCTTTCTTCTAAAAGGTTAGGAAAATAACCCAACACTTGTGATTCTTTCTTTCTTTCTTTCTTTCTTTCTTTCTTTCTT
>NW_022300610.1:0-6757 GCF_002776525.5 Piliocolobus tephrosceles
GATACATCTTCTAAGTAAAATAAGGGAAAGAAATAGCCTACCCAAACTCTTATGGATAGGTCTTCTTCTTTTTTTAGACGGAAGGATCTGTGTGCCTTTTCAAACAAGCTCCCTCTGATCCCGTAAGTGTCCTCAACTGGCTTCTCAGTGATCTCCAGAAGTATGCCTTGGGTTTCCAACATGCGTTGAGCCCCTCAACCTCTACCTGTAAACATAAAGTAGAAGACACAGAGGGCGAATATCACACAGAATCCTCTGAGAACTGCTACAGCGTCTATGCTGATCAAGTGAACATAGATTATTTGATGAACAGACCTCAAAACCTACGCCTAGAAATAGCAGCAGCTAAAAACACCAACAATAATGAAAGTTCTTCAGCTACTCCAGCCAAACCTCCTAGCACTCAGAGAGCAGTCATTTCTCCCGATGGAGAATGTTCTGTAGATGACCTTTCCTTCTACATCAACCGACTATCTTCTCTGGCAATCCAGATGGCCCATAAGGAAATCAAGGAGAAGTTGGAAGGTAGAAGCAAATGCCTTCATCATTCAATCTATCCATCCCCTGGGAACAAAGAGAGAATCAGTCCCCAAAGTGCTGTGAGCAAGATCGCCTCTGAAATGGCCCATGAAGCTGTGGAACTGACCGCTGCAGAAATGCGTGGCACTGAGGAGAAGTCCAGGGAAGGTGGCCAGAAAAGCTTTCTATATAGTGAATTATCCAACAAGAGCAAAAGTGGAGACAAACAGATGTCCCAGAGAGAGAGCAAAGAATTGGCAGATTCCATCAGCAAGGGGCTCATGGTTTATGCAAATCAGGTGGCATCTGACATGATGGTCTCTGTCATGAAGACCTTGAAAGTGTACAACTCTGGGAAGCCAGTTCCAGCATGTGTGGTCCTGAAGAGGGTGTTGCTAAGGCACACCAAGGAGATTGTGTCTGATTTGATTGATTCCTGCATGAAGAACCTGCATAGTATTACTGGGGTCCTGATGACTGACTCAGACTTTGTCTCAGCTGTCAAGAGAAATCTGTTCAACCAATGGAAACAAAATGCTGCAGACATCATGGAGGCCATGCTGAAGCGCTTGGTCAGTGCACTTATTGGTGAGGAGAAGGAGACTAAGTCTCAGAGTCTGTCATATGCATCTTTAAAAGCTGGGTCCCATGATCCCAAATGCAGGAACCAGAGTCTTGAATTCTCCACCATGAAAGCTGAAATGAAAGGGAGGGACAAAGGCAAAATGAAATCAGATCCATGCAAGTCACTGACTAGTGCTGAGAAAGTCGGTGAACACATTCTCAAGGAGGGCCTGACCATCTGGAACCAAAAGCAAGGAAACCCATGCAAGGTGGCTACCAAAGCATGCGGCAATACAGGTGAGAAAGGAGAAAAGATCAGTGCTTCCACAGATTCACTGGCCAAGGACCTGATTGTCTCTGCCCTTAAGCTGATCCAGTACCATCTGACCCAGCAGACTAAGGGCAAAGATACATGTGAAGAAGACTGTCCTGGTTCCACCATGGGCTATATGGCTCAGAGTACTCAATATGAAAAGTGGGAAGGTGGCCAAGGTGCCAAAGCACTTTCAGTGAAACACCTAGAATCTCACAGAGCTCCTGGACCACAGAACTATCAAGACTCTCTTGGACATGAAGTAATTGTCAATAATCAGTGCTCTACAAATAGCTTGCAGAAGCAGCTCCAGGCTGTCCTGCAGTGGATTGCAGCCTCCCAGTTTAACGTGCCCATGCTCTACTTCATGGGAGATAAGGATGGACAACTGGAAAAGGTAAGTAATGCATTAAGGCACAAAAAGAAAGTTGGAATGGGCAGAGGCAGGGAGGCAGCATTGTACTTCGAGCCCAAGATCATTCTAGTTTCAAGTCTATTCTTTACCGTGTGCTTCATGAATTACTTTCACCTCATAAAAAGACACAAAAATGGTGAACCACTAGCTAAGTGGACACCTCAAGGCCTGTGCATTTCCACCAAGAGGAGGAGAGTGAGATTAACGCATTTCATCGGTGACCCTTTTGACAAACTATCTGGTAAAACATTGGGGAATGATTAAGTCTCATGTTTTCAGTTTTAAGATCCGCCAAAGTACTCTAGAGAGGAGGGAACAAAAAAGGAAACTGGAGTTCCTCCCTCCCTCTTGAGGTGTTGGAAGCATCATGGACTAATTTTGTGTTTGACCTACCAGAAACGGTTTGAAACTTGTCTCTTACTATTTTCTCTATGCTCCTTCCCCAAACTCATGGGTCCTGCAAGTGCCCTGAGAGTCCTGTCTCCTTAAATTTTATGCCCTAGTTGCCTCACTTGCCTGACCCTAGTCCTGGCCCTGCTCCTCAGATTCCATGGAGGCCAGCATTCATACATTCATACACATACACATGCACATTCTCTCTGTCTCTGTCTCTCTCTCTCACACACACACCCCTACCTGACAGCTGGGTTTCCTGCATTAGATGGATTCCAGAAACATCAAATACTTAACCAACTTATTTTCAGTCCAGGAGCCAAGGCCAGACAATCCTCCGTACTCCAAGTCTCACACTTTTTTAGGGAGATGGGGGAATGGCAACCCCAACCCTTGACCTAGCAATCAGCACAGACTAACTGAAGGGTCCAGCATCTGGTGAAAAGTATTTAATGAACACAACTAATTTCAGAGTGTGTTTTTGAACCTCAAAAAATAAAGTATCTTTGGCATTTTGATCTATGACATTAGAGAAGTTTCAAGGAAAAAGGAAAGATGTGTCAGCAGCCTCTAGTCATGGATCTATGACATGCTGTACCCTAATCCTAGAATCATGAGCGGGAAGGTGGTGGGTGTGGGTGAGGAGGTTAGGGGTTGAGGGGGTTGGCTGGTAGAAGGGTGTTAGTTCACTTTGTCCAGCAGGTCTTTCCTCTAAAAAGCATCACGCAGCTCACACTAGCTCTGTTTTCCCCACAGCTTCCTCAGGTTTCAGCTAAAGCAGCAGAGAAGGGGTACAGTGTAGGAGGTCTTCTTCAAGAGGTCATGAAGTTTGCCAAGGAATGGCAACTGGATGAAGCCGTGGGAAAGGTGGCCAGGAAACAGTTGCTGGACTGGCTGCTCGATAACCTGTGAGCTGACAATTTCTTTGACTCGTCTTCATCTTAGCCCCCCTAGCAGCATTCCATCCCAGCCAGAGCACCACCACCATCAGGCCAGTCAACTGCACAATACACAACTGTGTTTCCCAATACACTTGAGCAGTTGCCTGTGAATGTAAGAGGTGTCAACAAACTGGGAAAGAAAATGAATTAAAAAAAATTTTTTTTAAATGTGTCATTTTTTTGATCAGCTATTTCCAAGACAAGGGAAGGGAATTGGTCCATTTTCCAGGAATGGTGACACAGTGTTGGAGTTGTATTCAGATCTCACCCTGGATTATTTTCTGAGCACCAAAGACACAGGGATATAATCCATGTCAAGGTCCCTAAGTAATCTGGTTTGTTCAAATAATCTCAATTCACAGTCTATTTAGAGTTTTTCCACCTGTGGCCTTCCTAGTTCTCCCTGAACTGCACATCTAACTTGATAATCCCCTTTCTAATCCCAAGAATACAGCTTTCTTGGTTTAGTTGAAGAAAGTGTATAACCATTACCCTGCCTTGCTACACACACATCCCTCAAAAGTGTTCACCGCACATAGCTAAATACTACCCAGAACTACAACGGGATCTGATCCTCTCCCGTGTGTGAATAAAGCTTCCTTATAAGGAATTTCCTTCAATTGATGAGATTTCCTTGTCTTCTTCCAGTCTGAAAGAAAAATTTTCCAAGAACATAAACCTCTAAGATGGGTAAATTCCTTTGGGGCCCAATGTCCCGGTGTCTTCTCTGGGAATAACAGTAAGTTCCCAGATTTGTTCTATGTGTCCTTTAAGTCAATCATAGTGCTAGCATTCACTGCAAATCAGATCAAGACAGTGGTTTCAACCCTGTAGACCTTGTTAGCTAGTTTGGTGTGTGCTCTCATGGCACGTTTTGGCACCCTTGAAGCGTTGCGGCTTAGTAGAACCAAGCACAGGATGGGGTGTCCTTCTGGACTCAACAGTCAAAGCTTTGCCTCTTATTCGTCACATGGCCTTAGGCAATCCTGCAGACTGAGCCTGTTCATCTGCAAAATGTAGCTAAAAATTACCTTACGTTGTTTATAGGTTAAACTAGAGGAACGGATGTGATGGTGTTTTGCACAGGGTGGATTTTGTTGCAAATGTAGATATGTGAATGATGTGTGACTTTCAATGCCAGTCTTAACACAGGAGTGCCCTCTTGATACATTTCAGAACTGAAAGCATATCCTCTGAGTATGGGACCCAGAGAGACACTTTTTGGGAGAAGTTAAGCACACAGACAAACTTTGCCAACTTCTCCACAATGCCTGACCCAGTCAGATAGAAGAAGTAAAGGCAGGCTTCTTCAAAGCAGGATGTTTAAAACTCTCCAGCCCGGCTGAAAGCTCATCGAATGTTTTTCAGTCTCACCCCACACCATTAAAATCTTTGGAGTTGAGCCATCACAGATCCTTTTCTTTGCCCTTGAAGAAAATCCTTAATAAACAAATCTCGAGGCCAGGGCTACATTTCTAATGACTCAGTCCTCCCTGAGCACAGCTGGGTCACATAGCAGTTTACTTCCTTGATTAACTTGGCTCTTACTTTGCTCCTGATTTTTATTATGAGGCAGCCTTGGGGATTCCTTGAAACATGGAAATAGAGCAAAGGAAGTTACATGTTCTGTTAAATGAAAGGGGTTGGGGCAAGATGGTCTCTCAGGGCCTTTCCAGTTCTGACATTTGAGAATTTTACGAACAAGTTTCTTTTCCATAATTTCTAAAGGAAACTTGTGTAGATGGAATAAGCTCAGGGTGAGGAAACTTGATTTTTGCCAGAGCTAACTGACAGATTCCAGCAGAGAAAGGAATGCTTTGGGCCACAAGGACTCTGACAAGGGTCTGAAGGAGCTCAATAGCCCTTGGGGTTTATTTCTGGAAAATAAGACCCTGGCCTTTGACCTCTCTAAATGAAGAAGTAACCCCAGGCATCCCAATAGCAATGTGGCCGTGCTCAATGCCAGCAGCTGGAAATGGACAAGGACTTCTGCTGAGCTGAGAGTCTGGCATATAGTAAGAAAGAGGCGAAAGGAGCAGAAAAGGAAAACAGATTCTCTCCTGGCAGGTGGTACAATTGGCTTATTAACAGTTTCAGTCTCTCTGATATCAGGCTTCCATCTCAAAACAAAATTATAAGCAAAACTTGTCTGGGAGGTTATTAGAAGGCCAGAACTAGACTGGAATGAGGTGAGAGAGGTACTTGCCTCAGGGATCAAAAACTCCATAATCAAATAATATTTTAATAAATCAAAATTAATGCCAAAAAACCATGATGAACAAAATATCAAAAATTTTTGTACACAGGATCAGTAACAGTGCCATGCCAAGCCATAATGGAGCCTGAGGCAAAAGGAAAAATTAATTTGTAAGACTGATTTCATGGGAGTAATGTTAGAGAAACAGGAGCCTAGGAGAGCCAGGGTGACACCACTTTAAAATCAATTCCATGTTAAAACTAGCAAGGCACATTCCTTGCCAGTCACGGCCCGTGGTCATAAGATATTTATGGCTGAGAAAACAGCTTAATAATACCTGTAAGGATAAATGCCCACGACAGCAGAATGTCCACATGTCCCAATATCGCATAACAATATATGCTTCTAAGTTGATTATAGTCATGCTTTGATGTGCTTACATGCTAAAATGCCAAGAATAGTTTTCTTTATATCAGCAAAATAATAAATTGTCATGCTGTCAGCCCACCAGCATGTAGACGTAACTTAGTTTTACATAGAAAATAAGACCACTATATAAGAAAACTTAAAGACAAGTCGTTCCTCCTCTTGCTTCCTGAGGACACCCTACTCTAACTGAGTAGCAGCTGAGGAGGCTTTACTCTGTAACTGAGTAGCAGCGTTCAATAAACTGTCTCTTCTCTACGCGCTCTACAACTTGCCTTGAATTCCTTCGTGCCTTAGATCCAAGAACCCTCTCTTGGGGTCTGGATCAGGACCCCTTTTTCTGACAACAGTAATACTTTCTGGGAGATTGTCAAGGCAGCATTTAGAGAATATGTTGCCCTTAAAGCCTGTATCAGAATAAAAAAAGAAACAGTGACATCCTGCCTAAAGAACTTAAAATCTTTAAAGAAAAAGAAAATCCAGGTTTAAAATCCAGTGTAAACTCAAATCCAGGTTTGCCTCATGTCAAATAACAAATTAAAAGTTTAGAAAGGGGGAAATAAAATTTGGAACAAGGAAAAAGACCAAACAAGGAAGGCAGTTTTGCTTAAGTCTTAAGAAATCAGAAATCAGAGATGGAGTGGGGGAGGGTGGGTGTTGCAGTGTTTTCTCTCTCGTTTAACATGATAAGAGTACAGCCTTCGGCCGGGCGCGGTGGCTCAAGCCTGTAATCCCAGCACTTTGGGAGGCCGAGACGGGCGGATCACGAGGTCAGGATATCGAGACCATCCTGGCTAACCCGGTGAAACCCCGTCTCTACTAAAAAAATACAAAAAAGTAGCCGGGCGAGGTGGCGGGCGCCTGTAGTCCCAGCTACTCCGGAGGCTGAGGCAGGAGAATGGCGTAAACCTGGGAGGCGGAGCTTGCAGTGAGCTGAGATCCGGCCACTGCACTCCAGCCCGGGAGACAGAGCCAGACTCCGTCTCAAA
>NW_022300610.1:6857-7974 GCF_002776525.5 Piliocolobus tephrosceles
AAAAAAAAAAAAAAAAAAAAAAAAAAAAAAAAAAAAAAAAAAAGAGTACAGCCTTCTGCCCCCCTCAAAAAACACAAATAAAAACTCAGATTTATTCTGGGTAAAAACAGGAACCACACTAGATTACCCGTGTTAAAATTCTACCTTAAAACAATTCTAATAATGAAAGAAGAAAAATAAACAAAAAGTAGAAATACAGGAGAGAGAGAAAAAAATGCCACTTTTGCAAATAATATATTTGTACATCAGTGAAAATCAAATCCCCAAATACCAAAGGTAAAGAAGGAGTTTTGCAAAGGTATTAGAATAGGAGATACTGGTGAGCTGCAATAATTTGCTGTCAATTAAAACAGGTCCAGCTGCTTTCTCCCCAGTGACTCAGAGACATGTAAAAAGTTCGCTGCTTCTCCTGAGCCAAAGCCTCTGTGGTGTCAGAACATAAAATAAATCTAAAAGAATCTGTTGAATTCCTACATCCTAAGGCCACCCTGCCAGAAAGAGGAGTCTACTTACAATTGTGACAACAATATTAAACACTTGAGTATTAAAGGAGGCAAGAAATGACATTTACACAGCACTTATTGAGTGCCAGATACTACTCAGTGCTTTAATGTTTTCAAAAACCTTGTGAGACGGTTTCTTACCAGCCGCTTTTTATGGATGAGAAATTAGCGAGTCAGGCCTTTTGCAAGGTCATCTAACCAGTGAGTGGGAAAGTTGGGATTCAAATCCAGGTTTGCCTCATGTCGAATACTATGCTCTTTCCATTCTATCACACTGTCTTCCCATTAATCCAGATCCATGTTTATTAAAGAACAAACTATAAAACAAGAATGAGAAAAATAAAAACAGGCGAATAGTAAAAATAGACCATGCTCTTGACTGGTAAAACTAAATTCAACAAAACAACACTCTCTAATTCAATATATGGTCTTATATAGTGCTAAATCAAATATTTATGGGGTAGTTTCAGTGTCTCTCCCAAGATACTTATTAATTGCAAAGGGAAAAGTAGTAACTTTGCAATGGAGAAATCTATTAGTCACATCTTAATTAGATGATCAAGGCCAGTATCACCAGGAATGACATAATGATATCATGTATCTCCCAATATAAT
>NW_022300611.1:0-341 GCF_002776525.5 Piliocolobus tephrosceles
GCCACCTCGGCCGGCTAGTTTTTTTGTATTCTTTTAGTAGAGACGGGGTTTCACCATTTTAGCCAGGATGGTCTCGATCTCCTGACCTCGTGATCCACCCGTCTCGGCCTCCCAAAGTGCTGGGATTACCGGCTTGAGCCACCCTGCCCGGCCTCTCTTTCTTTTTTTTTTTGAGACAGAATATCCTCTGTCGCCCAGGCTGGAGTGCAGTGGCTCAGTTTCAGCTCACTTCAACCTCTGCCTCCTGGGTTCAAGTGATTCTCCTGCCTCAGTCTCCTCAGTAGCTGGGATTATAGTCAAGTGCCACCTGGCTAATTTTTTTTTTTTTTTTTTTTTTTTTT
>NW_022300611.1:441-5136 GCF_002776525.5 Piliocolobus tephrosceles
TTTTTTTTTTTTTTTTTCAGAGTCTTGTCTGTTACCTAGGCTGGAGTGCAGCGGGGCAATCTCGGCTCATTGCAACCTCTGCCTCCCAGGTTCAAGCGATTCTCCTGTCTCAGCTTCCTGAGTAGCTGGGATTACAGGCGTGTGCCACCTGGGTAATTTTTTTTTTTAATTTTATTTTTCATAGAGACGGGGTTTCGCCATGTTGGCCAGGCTCAAGATTATCTTTACAGCTGATTTGTGCATGCTGGTGCAGTGTGCTACGTCCGATTGCTGTGTCCTTGAGGTTCAGTCTGGTGTGCCCCTGTCTTGTGACAGTGCCCAAGAGGGAACTGGAACAGATGTCCCATGGGAAGCCCCACCCTTTGGATCTGTTGCTGCTCCTGACATTGTTCAACTCATTCCCTATCCCCTGTATTTCCTCCAAGCTGGAAGTTAAAGTGTGCCGGTGATTTTATGTGTCCATTTGACTGGGCCACGTGATGCCCACACATTTGGTCAGATGTTATTCTGAGTGTGTCCGTGAGAGCATTTCTGGATGAAATTAACATTGGAATCAGTAGGCTGAGTAAGGTGGATTGTCCTCTCTAACGTGGGTGGGCACCATCCAATCAACCCAAGACCTGAAGAGAACAAAAGGCTGGCTAGGAGGGCAGATAGCCTGCCCGAGTGCAGGAGCTGGGGCATCATCTCCTGCCCTCATGCTGGAACTTGTGCTATCAGCTCTCCTGGTTGTCAGGCCTTCACACTTGGACTGGAACGACTCCATGGCTCTCCTGGGTCTCCAGCTTGCTGAGATCTTGGGACTTAACATGCATAACTGTGTAAGCCAATATCTTTTTTGTTCTATTTTTTTGAGACGGAGTTTCACTCTTATTGCCCAGGCTGGAGTGCAGTGGCATGATCTTGGCTCACCGCAATCTCCGCCTCCCAGGTTCAATCGATTCTCCTGCCTCAGCCTCCCGAGTAGCTGGGATTACAGGCATGCACCACCACACCTGGCTAATTTTTTGTTTTTAGTAAAGATGGGGCTCCTCCATGTTGGTCAGGCTGGTCTCAAACTCCCGACCTCCAGTGATCCGCCTGCCTCGGCCTCCCAAAGTGCTGGGATTACAGGTATGAGCCACCGTGCCTGGCTTCCAATTTCTTATGATAGATCCCTCTTTCTAATATATAGAGAGGATATGTGTATGTGTGTTTATCCTGTTGGTTCTGTATTCTCTATATAAACATACATAGAATGTGTGTGTGCATATGTGCGTGTATATGTGTGTGTGTATGTATCTAGGCCAGGCGCAGTGGCTCATGCCTGTAATTCAAGCACTTTGTGAGGCTGAGGTGGGTGGATCACTTGAGGTCAGGAGTTCGAGACCAGGCTGGCCAACATGGCAAAACCCTGTTTCTACAAAAATTAGCAAAGCGTGATGGCTCGTGCACCTGTAATCCCAGCTACTCGGGAGGCTGAGGCACAAGAATAGTTTGAACCCAGGAGTCAGAGATTGTGGTAAGCCAAGACTGCACCACTGCAATCTGGCCTGGGTGTCTCAAAAAAAAAAATGTATATATATATATACACACACACATATATATTTATTTATATATACAGTTATACATATAATATATAAACTATACATAGTTACATATAACATATATAGTTTTATATATAGACACACACATATATTCTTTATATCTAGAATAGAAACAGAACCAATAGGAGATAGATATATATGTAGAAACATACGCATTTATATATATACACATATATATACACACATATATGTATAGTTTTTTGAGATGGAGTTTCACTCTTGTTGCCCAGGCTGGAGTGCAATGGCGCCATCTAGGCTCACTGCAACCTCAGCCTCCTGGGTTCAAGTGATTCTCCTGCCTCAACCTCCCGAGTAGCTGGGATTACAGGCACCTGCCACTGTGCCCAGCTAATTTTTTATTTTTAGTAAAGATGGGGTTTCTCCATGTTGGTCAGGCTGGTCTCAAATTTCTGACCTCCCAAAGTGTTGGGTTTATAGGCGTGAGCCACTGCGCCTGGCCGGCCACATTTATATATTTTTAAATATATATATTTATATATGTGTGTAGTTATATATAGAACTACCTCCTCTAGGTTCAGTTTCTATTCTCTCTATATATAAACATATATAGAGGACATATATATGTGTGTGTGCATGTGTTTCTATAGATATATCTCTCTCCTATTGGTCTGTTTCTATTCTACATATAAACATATATAGACTATATATGTGCGTGTATTTCTATATATCTATCTCCCACTGGTTCTGTTTCTCTGGAGAACACTAATAGATAAAGCAAGGCTTCCTGGTGTGAAATGAGCCTGTGAAGAGAATTTCCAGTGACACAGACATGTGTCAATGAGGGACGGGAGGTCTCCCACCCTGCCTTTCCCGGTCCTTGTCCTTGAGATGATGAACACTGTTACTGACTGGGTTTCCTGCTTCAGACCTTTCGCTCTGCTGATATAAACGCACAGCTCTCTCTAGGCCTGGAAATTTGCGTTTGTTTTTACAAAAAAAGAAATGTATACAATAGCTCTTGTTCTTTTAAGAAATGTAACATATTGTACAAAAATGTTACAAGTTAATAAGAAATGTAAGGATGTTTGGGCCATCTGTCCATTTTGCTACATTGAGAGGAACCCTTGGACCACAGGCTAGGTCAGCAGCCCAAGTGGGGGCCTCCGAGTCTCCCATGAAGGGAGACTCCGGCCTCCACTCAATACCAGGCAGGAGCAATGGGGAGGGCTAGAAGTGGTGAATTGGATAGAACACACCAATTATTAAATAATCTCAGTCTTAAGAAGTGTTTTGATAACAAAAGCGACTGAAAGCTTATGGAATTAAGTTCTGGTAACTTTAAAGGAAGCAGCTCTCTCCTTGCTATCTGGGAAGGGGCTGGAAGGACATTCTGGGGCATTAACTGGGCAGAAGGAACCTGCTTTGCCTGTGGCTCCAGCTAGTTGTGCCTCGTCCCACGGGCGGCTCCAGCTAGTTGTGCCTCGTCCCATGCGCTTTGGGTGTGTAGGAGCACAGGTGAGGGAATCCCCAGGCCAGGGACTCCAGCAGCCTTATTCCTGGCTGTTCCCACATCCAATTCCATGCCCAACACACAAGCTCATTCAATGCCTCCTCAATAACCCTTGGAAGTGGCCGGGCACAGTGGCTCACGCCTGTAATCCCAGCAGTTTGGGAGGCTGAGGCGGGCAGATCACCTAAGGTCGGGAGTTCGAGACCAGCCTGACCAACGTGGAGAAACCCCGTCTCTACTAAAAATACAAAATTAGGCCGGGCGCGGTGGCTCAAGCCTGTAGTCCCAGCACTTTGGGAGGCCGAGACGGGTGGATCACGAGGTCAGGAGATCGAGACCATCCTGGCTAAAACGGTGAAACCCCATCTCTACTAAAAAATGCAAAAAAACTAGCCGGGCGAGGTGGTGGGCGCCTGTAGTCCCAGCTGCTCGGGAGGCTGAGGCAGGAGAATGGCGTAAACCTGGGAGGTGGAGGTTGTAGTGAGCAGAGATCGTGCCATTGCACTCCAGCCTGGACAACAAGAGCAAAACTCCATCTCAATCAATCAATCAGTCAATCAATCAATACTATTGGAAGCTAACATGCAGGTTGCTACCCCCTTTTGCTGGTGTGGGGTTCAGTTCTGAGAGGCAGGGCAGACACCCATTGGGGCCTTTTGCTAAGGACTGAATTATGTCCTCCTAGAATTTGTGTGTCAAACTCCAAATCCCCAATGTGATGGTGTTGGAAATGGGGCCTTTCGGAGGTGATTAGGGTTTGATAAGGTCATGAGGGTGGGGCCCTCAAGATTGGATCAGTGGCCTTGTAAGAAGAGACACCGGGGAACTTGCTTCCACTCTCTCTTGCCATGTGAGGACACAGTGAGAAGGCACCTGGATCTTGGACTTCCCAGTCTCCACAAAAAAGTAAGAAATAAATTCCTGTTGTTTAAGCAGCCAGTCTGTGGCATTTTATTTATTTATTTATTTGTTTATTTATTTTAGAGCCAAGGTCTTGTTTTGTCACCTGGGCTGGAGTGCAGTGGCACCATCATGGCTCCCTGCAGCCTCAAACGGCTGGGCTCAGGGGATCCTCCTGCTTCAGCATTCTGAGTGGCTGAGAATACAGGTGTGTGCCACCACGCTTGGCTATTTGGGTTTTTTTTAGAGATGGGGTCTTGCTATGTTGTCCAGGCTAGTCCTGAACTCCTGGGCTCAAATGACCCTTCTGCCTCAGGCTCCCAAAGTGCTGAGATTACAGGTGTGAGTTACCACACCTGGCGATGGCATTTTATTATGGCAGCCTGAGCTGACTAAGGTAGACAGCAGAGAAAGAAGCTTCCATGCATTCCTCTTTGGGGAACTTTCCAAGGCCTGCCTCCCTCCCTTGCAGGACGCTGGAACACGTTCAGTGATAGGTGCTCTGGGCCTCAGGCTGTGCATCCCATGTCCCCAGAGCCTCTCTGTTGCTAGAAAATGTTCTTTCTTTCCTTGTGATTAAGGAGAAATCTGCCTTCCTGGGCCTCTCCACCCCTGGGGCCCATCTCTACTACTCTACTACTCTGCTATTTGGGATTCTAGAACTGTCCCATCTCCTTTGGAGACATCCTCTTTCTTTTCTTTTCTTTCTTTCTTTCTTTTTTTTTTTTTTTTTTTTTT
>NW_022300612.1:0-1083 GCF_002776525.5 Piliocolobus tephrosceles
GATACAAAATTAATGTGCAAAAATCTCAAGCACTCTTATACACCAGTAACAGACAAACAGAGAGCCAAATCAGGAATGAACTTCCATTCACAATTGCTTCAAAGAGAATAAAATACCTAGGAATCCAACTTACAAGGGATGTAAAGGACCTCTTCAAGGAGAATTACAAACCACTGCTCAGAGAAATCAAAGAGGACACAAACAAATGGAAGAACATACCATGCTCATGGATTGGAAGAATCAATATCGTGAAAATGGCCATACTGCCCAAGGTTATTTATAGATTCAATGCCATCCCCATCAAGCTACCAATGAGTTTCTTCACTGAATTGGAAAAAAAAACTGCTTTAAAGTTCATATGGAACCAAAAAGGAGCCCACATTGCCAAGACAATCCTAAGTCAAAAGGACAAAGCTGGAGGCGTCACGCTACCTGACTTCAAACTATACTACAAGGCTACAGTAACCGAAACAGCATGGTACTGGTACCAAAACAGAGATATAGACGAATGGAACAGAACAGAGTCCTCAGAAATAATACCACACATCTACAGCCATCTGATCTTTGACAAACCTGAGAAAAACAAGAAATGGGGAAAGGATTCCCTATGTAATAAATGGTGCTGGGAAAATTGGCTAGCCATAAGTAGAACGCTGAAACTGGATCCTTTCCTTACTCCTTATACGAAGATTAATTCAAGATGGATTAGAGACTTAAATGTTAGACCTAATACCATAAAAACCCTAGAAGTAAACCTAGGTAGTACCATTCAGGACATAGGCATGGGCAAGGACTTCATGTCTAAAACACCAAAAGCAACAGCAGCAAAAGCCAAAATCGACAAATGGGATCTAATTAAACTAAAGAGCTCTGCACAGCAAAAGAAACTACCATCAGAGTGAACAGGCAACCTACAGAATGGGAGAAAATTTTTGCAATCTACTCATCTGACAAAGGGCTAATATCCAGAATCTACAAAGAACTCAAACAAATATGCAAGAAAAAAAAAAAAAAAAAAAAAAAAACAACCCCATCCAAAAGTGGGCAAAGGATATGAACAGACATTTCTCAAAAGAAGACATT
>NW_022300613.1:0-1231 GCF_002776525.5 Piliocolobus tephrosceles
CCTGGAAGCTTCCACTTGGTGTTGAGCCTGTGGGTGCACAGAGGGCAAGAGTTGATGCTTGGGAGCCTCCACCTAGATTTTAAAGGATGTATGGAAATGCCTGGATGTACAGGCTAAAATCTACTGCAGGGGTGGAACCCTCATGGTAAACCTGTACTAGGGCAGTGCACAACAGCAATGTGGGGTTGGAACCCCCACACAGAGTTTTCACTGGGGCACTGCCTAGTGGAGCTATGAGAAGAGGGGCACTGGCCTCCAGAACCCAAAATTGTAGATCCACCAACAGCTTCCATCATGTTCCTGGAAAAACCACAGGCACTCAATGAGAGACTGTGAAAGCAGCTGTGGGGCTGTACCCTGCAGAGCCAGAGGAGTAGAGCTACCCAAAGCCTTGGGATTACACCCCTTGCATTAGTGTGACCTGGATGTCAGACATGGAGTCAAAGGAGATTATTTGGGACCTTGGATATTTAATGACCACCCTGCTGGGTTTCAGACTTACTTGGGGTCTGTGGCTGCTTTGTTTTGGACAATTTTTCCCATTTAGATTGGGAACACTTACTCAATGCCTGTATCCCCATTGTATCTTGGGAATAAGTAACTTGTTATTGATTTTATAGACTCGTAGGTGAAAGACACTTGCCTTGTCTCAGATGAGACTTTGGATTTGGACTTTTGAGTTAATGCTAGAATGAGTTAAGCCTTTGGGTGACTGTTGGGAAGGCATGGTTTTATTTTGAAATGTGAGAAGAAAATGAGATTTGGGAGGGGCCGGTGCTAAATGATAGAGTTTGTCTCTGTGTCCCCTTGGAAATCTCATATTGAATTGTAGTTTCCAGTGTTGGGGAAGGGACCTGATGGTAGGTGATTCAATCATAGGAGCAGATTTTTTTGCTTGCTGTTCTTATGTCATTGAGTTCTCCCATAATCTGGTTGTTTAAAAGTATGTAGCACTTCCTCCTTTGTCTCTCCCACTCTACCATGTTAACATGGACTTGCTTTTTCTTTGTCTTCTGCCATGATTGTCAGTTTCCTGAGGCCTCCCAGCCATGCTTCTTGTACAACCTGCTGAACTGTGAGTCAATTAAACCTCTTCATTCATGACCCAGTCACAGATAGATCTTTATTACAGTATGTAAACTAACTACAACAGCGTGTGTGTGTAGACTTTCTTAATTTCTAGCTGTACAAAATGCTTTCTGTTCACCTTGTATATATCCTGCCCCAGACC
>NW_022300614.1:0-585 GCF_002776525.5 Piliocolobus tephrosceles
TTTACAAAAAATGGCAGTATAAAGTTATGATAAAATGTGTTTATTTTAATGGAAACTGCTGTGAGAATTCAAAGAAAGGAAAGACAATTTAGTGGGGACAAATAGTTTTAAAAAATTAATTAATATATTTAAAACGTTAGCCTCTGTTTTATATAAATCCTGGAATTTTTTGTAAGTGTTTGGTAAAATCATAAAATTCCTTTTTTTTTTTTTTTTTTTTATTATACTTTAAGTTCTAGGGTACATGTGCATAACGTGCAGGTTTGTTACATATGTATACATGTGCCATGTTGGTGTGCTGCACCCATCAACTCGTCAGCACCCATCAATTCATCATTTATATCAGGTATAACTCCCCAATGCAATCCCTCCCCCCTCCCCCCTCCCCATGATAGGCCCCAGTGTGTGATGTTCCCCTTCCCGAGTCCAAGTGAGCTCATTGTTCAGTTCCCACCTATGAGTGAGAACATGCGGTGTTTGGTTTTCTGTTCTTGTGATAGTTTGCTAAGAATGATGGTTTCCAGCTGCATCCATGTCCCTACAAAGGACGCAAACTCATCCTTTTTTATGGCTGCATAGTATTCC
>NW_022300614.1:685-1110 GCF_002776525.5 Piliocolobus tephrosceles
CAATAAACATACGTGTGCATGTGTCTTTGTAGTAGCATACTTTATAATCCTTTGGGTATATATCCAGTAGTGGGATGGCTGGGTCATATGGTACATCTAGTTCTAGATCCTTGAGGAATTGCCATACTCTTTTCCATAATGGTTGAACTAGTTTACAATCCCACCAACAGTGTAAAAGTGTTCCTATTTCTCCACATCCTCTCCAACACCTATTGTTTCCTGATTTTTTAATGATTGCCATTCTAACTGGTGTGAGATGGTATCTCATTGTGGTTTTGATTTGCATTTCTCTGATGGCCAGTGATGATGAGCATTTTTTCATGTGTCTGTTGGCTGTATGAATGTCTTCTTTTGAGAAATGTCTGTTCATATCCTTTGCCCACTTTTTGATGGGGTTGTTTTTTTCTTGTAAATTTGTTTGAGTT
>NW_022300615.1:0-2321 GCF_002776525.5 Piliocolobus tephrosceles
GTCCCGGTCTTGGGGTGAGCCCCGGGCTTGGGGTGAGTCCCGGTCTTGGGGTGAGCCCCGGTCTTGTGATGAGTCCCGGTCTTGGGGTGAGCCCCGGTCTTGTGATGAGTCCCGGTCTTGGGGTGAGCCCCGGGCTTGGGGTGAGTCCCGGTCTTTGGGTGAGCCCCGGTCTCGCGGTGAGAGCGCCGGTCCCTGGCCCACCACACGGTCTCACACTTCTCCTGTGTGCTGGGTGCACATTGCCTGGCCTTGCAGGGGTTGCATCTGCGCTCGTGCAGGACTGGCCTGTGGTCTCCTTTTCTTGTGATGCCTTGGTCTGGGGGGGATGCTGGCCTCGGGGTGTTGCTTGGGAAACGTCCCTTAGAATTCACTTTTTCTGGAGCTGTTTGTTTACAACGGGTCTTATTTTTATGTGAATGTTTTCGCTGGAACTCATATCAGTGAAGCCATTTGGGACAGAGTTTTCTCTGTGGGAAGGTTTTTAACGACAGCGTGAACTGTTTCAGTGGACACACGCTGTCTGTTTCTTGTTTGTTTGTTTGTTGTCGTTTTTTGACACAGAGTCTCGCTCTGTCGCCCAGGCTGGAGAGCAGTGGCACCATCTCAGCTCACTGCAACCTCCGCCTCCCGGATTCAAGCAATTCTCCTGCCTCAGCCGTCCGAGTAGCTGGGATAACGGGCGCGTGCCACCGCGCCTGGCTAATTTTTGTATTTTTAGTAGAGACGGGGTTTGACCATGTTGGCCAGGCTGGTATTGAACTCCTGACCTCGAGGGTTCCGCCCGCCTGGGCCTCCCAAAGTGCTGGGATGATGAGCATGAGCCACCGCGCCCGGCCACTGCCACCCACTTTTAAACCATCAGATCTCACAAGAACTCAGTATCACGAGAGCAGCCAGGAGGCTGTCCACCCCCATGACCCAGTCAGCCCCCAGCAGACCCCGCTCCAACACTCAGGATCACGGTTCCCCAGGAGATTGGGGTGGGGGCTCCGAGCCAGAGTCCAGCCCTGCTTCACGTGACCCTGAGGACTCATGCGGCTCCACGATGTCATTTGCTGGCATCTTTCTGTCTCTGCACGTTTTCCCCTTGTTCTGGCACCGGCCGAGGACGTGCTGAGCTCGGGCCAGGTGGTGGTTCCTGCTTGGGGAGCTGCTTTGCACTCAGCAGAGCCGTGATGGAATAGGATGCAGCCGTACACGGGCCGACGATCCACACAGAGCAACGTGCCCGGCTCCTTCACGCGTGCGCTGAGCGAGGAAAGCCAGGCCTAAAAGTCCTAGGTCCTACTGCCGTGGCCTGGAAAAGGTGGACCGGAGCCACGGGGAGGAGGCCCGGGGCCGTCGCTGCGGTGGGGGGTGCGGAGGGACTCTCAGGGCTGGCGGCCTCGATCCCTGTCCTGGCTGTGCAGGTGGGCGTGCCGCGGCTCTGCCTGGCCCCACCGAGAGCTGGTCTTTCTGTGTGTGGATCACGGAAAGACTTTTAGAGTCAAATCAGGTTATCTGGTGTGTTATTCCCTTTCTGATAGGATTTCGTAACATGGAGGAAAAAGTCGTTTATATCTTTTGCATTTTGGAGTTATCTCCATTTCCTTCAGGATATTTTTTTTAATTGTGAGCTAATTAGTTTGGAGGTAACTTTCGGGTTTGGTGTGGTGGGGGGACTGCGTGCCCAGCACTCCCACGCTCAGTTCTCATCACCCAGACACCAGGGATGCAGCCGTCTGTGTTTGCGGCGTCAGACCTATAGTCCCAGCACTTTGGGAGGCCGAGGCGGGAGGATGGCTTGAGGCCAGGGGTTCCAGAGCAGCCTGGGCAACACAGTGAGACTTCACTCTACAAACTAAAAAAAAAAAAATAGCCATGCATGGTAGCACCTGTGGTCCCAGCTACTTGGGAGGCTAGGGTGGGAGGGTTGCTTGAGCCCATGAGGTTGAGACTGCACTGAGCTGGGATCACACACTGCACTCCAGCCTGGCCAACAGCAAGACCGTGACTCAGGGAAAAAAAAAGGATCACCCTGTAGCTAGCCTGCAGGACCAGGTGGATTTGACTCTAGTCTGCAGGACCGGATAGATTTGATGCTAGCCTGTAGAACTGGGTGATTTGACTCTAGCATGCAGGACCGGATAGATTTGACTCTAGCCTGTAGGGTTAGGTAGACTTGGTGCTAACCTGTAGGATTGGATAGATTTGACTCTACTCTGCAGGACCGGATAGATTTGACGCTAGCCTGCAGGACCGGGTGGATTTGACGTTAGCCTGCAGGACCGGGTGGATTTGACGCTAGCCTGCAGGACCGGGTGGATTTGACGCTAGCCTGC
>NW_022300615.1:2421-4057 GCF_002776525.5 Piliocolobus tephrosceles
GCAGGACCGGGTGGATTTGACTCTAGCATGCAGGACCGGGTGGATTTGACTGTAGTCTACAGGACCGGATAGATTTGACGCTAGCCTGCAGGACCGGATAGATTTGACACTAGCCTGTAGGGTTAGGTAGACTTGGTGCTAACCTGTAGGATTGGATAGATTTGACTCTAGCCTGTAGCACTGCATAGATTTGATTCTAACCTATAGGACTGGATAGATTTGGCTCCAGCCTGCAGGACCGGGTAGACTTGGCGCTAGCCTGTAGGACTGGATACATCGGATGCTCCGTCCGTGCCTCCAGGTCATTACGGCGTGTCCTGCACACCGTGAGGAACGCAGATGTGAAGGCTGACACATCCCCACGTTCCTGGGTGTCGAGTGCTTGGGGTCTGAAATCTGCATGGCCCGGGAGCCAGAACGGCCTGATGAGGTCAGAAGCGTGAGAGCAGCACCAGCCCAAGGGCCCGGGGCCCGGCCCCCAGCTCGTTCCCTCACGCCGCACCAGGCACCCTTGCAGGTGGCCAGGGCCGAGCTCCGTCAGAATCCACGTCACGGGGGCCGGCACGTGCCTGTGCGTCCTGCAGGGCCTGGCCCCCACAGCTCCACACGGCTGCCCTCGCATCATCCACCGGTGCACCGGCCGGAGAGCACCTTTTCCCGTCGCTGCGCTGCTCTCCGTGCGGTGGCGTGCAGCCCCTCCAAGTTCCCCCAGGCCCCTGTGTCACTCCCGCCCCGCACCTGTCCGGACGACGCTGCCACAGTTTATTCCTCCAGCCCCTGCTCTGGCTTCCGGCTCCTCTCCCCGGGGCACCGTGAATCAAGCAGCCGACGTCCATCCGTGCGGCTGTCACGGGCATCGGCCCTCTTCCCACTGGTGTGCTTCTGGGAGGACAGATGCCCCGGCCGGGCCTCGGGGCCTCAGGATCAGCCGCCCTGTGGGTCGCTTTCCCGGCAGCTGTGCGGCGTCCTGCTTCCCCCAGCAACGCGGACGCCCGGCTGATGGGCAGCCTTGCACGACCTGGCATCTTCAGCCCTTTCTGTCTCAGCCGCGTGTCGTGCTCTTGTTGCCACCTCTCCGTGCCCCGTGAACCCTGCCCTCGCCAGCGCCGGGCGCGCTCCCCCTTGTCTGCCGGCCGTGGTGTGCCCCTCTGGAGGGCAGTGCCCGTCCCGGCTCTGTCGGGTTTGGGCCTCTGTCTCAGTGACTTCTCCTGTCATTCTGTTCACCGTGCCGGGCGCTGAGCTTGAGTCCCGGGCTGGGGCGGGGCAGCTGGCCGCTCTCTTCCTTCAGGGGGTTCACGTGTGCCGCGTTCAAGAAACCCTGGCCACGGCGGAGCCTCTGGTTTCCTTCCAGGAGGACCGGTGTCTGGCCTTTCACCCTTCGGGCTGGGATCCGCGGTATTCAGTTTGTGTGATCGGCCCCAGCTCACTTCCTTCCCTTGCTCCCTTAGCCCAGCGGGGCCTGAGGGAGACTGACTTCATACCCTGACTTTACGGGAGGGGTTGAAGTGGGGCACTGGGACTTACATCCACCAGCGTGGTCCCCTGGAAGTTCTTTGTGTTCCCTTGTAAGTTTTCATGTGAGCCTGTCAGTGTATACGGCACACCCCAAAACAAGCCCTCGGTGCATGTGGCTGGG
>NW_022300616.1:0-263 GCF_002776525.5 Piliocolobus tephrosceles
TTCTGTATTTGTTTATATATTTGTAATACAAATAATTAGGTTTAGGCCAGCATGTCTGGAATGTGGTGCAAGAGAGGGGAAGAGGTGAAGATGAGATTGGAGAAGGAGCAAAGGGCCAGATCATGTAGGACAGTACAGCTCAAGGTAAGCAGTGGGGATTTGAAGTGTACTGAGTAATCATTGTTTTACTGAGTGATCAAAGCTTTAAGCGGAGGTGTAACTTCGTCTGATTTACATTCTTTTTTTTTTTTTTTTTTTTTTTT
>NW_022300618.1:0-6880 GCF_002776525.5 Piliocolobus tephrosceles
AGGTGTGCAAGTAATATATTCTTCCAGCTCTAATGTGTCTTTATTTCACTTTAATCTTTTAAATATTTTATTATTTTCTAGTCAAAAAATTTAAGGTTGACATTTCTTATTCTATACTGTAAAGATGTTTACTACCTTCTGGTTTGCATTTTTTTCAGTAAGAATATGCCATCATTCTTAACTTTGTTCTTCTGTGTACAATGCATCTTTTCTGTCTAGATGCTTTTAATAATTTTTCTTTATGATTAATTTTAATGAATTTCATAGTGATATGCCTTGGTATAGTTATCTTCATATGTCTTACACTTCAGTTTGTTGAATTTCTTAACTATCTAGGTTAAGTGTTTTTAACAAATTTGGAAAATTTTTAGTTATTATTATTCCAAATATTTTTTGTGGTTCACTTTTTCAGGGCTTATAAATATATGTAGATTGGTCTACTTGAAGTTTCCCCAAGCTTACTAATATGCTTTTAAAACTTTTTTTAAAAAGCACGTATGGCCGGGTGCGGTGGCTCAAGCCTGTAATCCCAGCACTTTGGGAGGCCGAGACGGGCGGATCACGAGGTCAGGAGATCGAGACCATCCTGGCTAACACGGTGAAACCCGTCTCTACTAAAAATACAAAAAATTAGCCGGGAGAGGTGGTCGGCCCCTGTGGTCCCTGCTACTCGGGAGGCTGAGGCAGGAGAATGGCGTGAACCCGGGAGGCGGAGGTGGCAGTGAGCTGAGATCCAGCCACTGCACTCCAGCGTGGGCGACAGAGCGAGACTCCGTCTCAAAAAATAAAAAAATAAAAAAGCACGTATTTCTTTGTATGTTCCATTTCAGATAGTTCTGCTATGCCTCAACTTCATTCTTCAAGGTAGCAAGCTGTAACAATCCTAGGATTGATATGTTTGTTTCTCATCATTCAGGGATCAGCGTCCTTCATCGCTCAATGTCCAATGTCCTAAAAACTTTTATTTTACATATTTTGTCTATATTTTTAGTTATTTCATGTGGGAGGATAAATCTCATTTCTGTTGCTTCATCACATTAGAATTATATACTTTTAAATAAAATAAATTGTGTATTTATTAACCATTTTATATATCTCTTTTTGGATTGTCTACCCATTATATATGCTTAGTTTATGTTGACTTCTGGTATATATGAACATGTATTTGTTTCCTTGTTGACATACTAAGATTTTGCTGACAGACAGCAGTCTCTATTCACACTTGTTTGAAATATTTCTTCAGCTTCTTGAATTTTGTTAAAATTTGCATAAGATGAATCAAAAAACTGAGATTCTAAAACTTAGCAAACTCTTCTCAAATGTTTTCTTGGGTAATTTCTTCTAGTGATTTCATTATTTAGATGTCCTGTATCTATCAAAAGGCTAAATGAGTATTTATTATGTTTTCTCCTTATTTATCTGAGTTTAATAGAGATGAGAGAGATGCATAGCACTTGTGATGGATGGTGAGAATTTACTTACATAGTTTCAAAGAGCTAGCCAGTTTCCTAGCTCCATTGGTTGACTAAATCAAAATCATTAACAGTGATACCCACTAAGTATTAAGTTCTCATTCATTTCAGGGTTTATATCTGTTGAATTCTGTCTTTCTGTTCTCATGCTAATCTTACAGTCTTTCAATGATAACATGCTTTATTGTAACTCATTTTAATATTTCAAAAAGGCATTTTCACTCTTCTCTGTTTGAAAATATTCTTGGCTCACCTGTCCTATTATCTTTGTTTTTTTCAAATTCCCCCAAATATTCAACTGGAATTTTTTTCATTAAAATTTGTTTCAACAGTTATAATAATTTAAGAATTAAAATAGTCACAAGGTGTAGCTTTCATCTGAGTCAGACAATATGCACAGTACATTTCTTTTATTTCTTTTTTTATATACCTGTCTTGTTTTTCTAAGACCAGCCAAGCGGGCGCAAAAGAACCAGCGGGTAGGCAAGTGTAACAGCAAAACTGCACGTTTATTTTGGTAACCTAAGGTGTGCGGGAGAAGTCTGTCGGCCTCCGGCAAAGAAGGCCGGCAGAGTTCCCCCGTGGGGCTCTCGGACGGACTTCCCACAGTCCCGACATCCCGACAGGACTGGGGCTGTGAGAGGGCCGCGTGGCTCAATGGTGGAGAGCGGCTTTTCTAGGAGTGGGAGGGCAATAGGTGGGGCATGGGCGTGTCAGGGGCGTTCCACAGGTGCGACCAGGTAAATCTTGGTCTCTTCAGATTGACGTCACCTGGCGCATGCCCAGTTGGTCTGCACCCTCCCTGGGGGCCGGCTGCATTTTCGCGCGCGCGGGAAAAGTTGGGAGGGGGAGGTGAAGAACCCGGAAGTACACCATCTTGCCTCGGTTCGTCCAAACAGTCCAACCTTTTGTTGATAATAGTGATAAAGGGGCGCCGTGGTCTGTCTGGCTACTTCCTGCTGTTAAGGGGCGTTGTTAAAGTCGGAGCCTATGGTTGGTATTTGGACGCACAGATGAAAAATAAAATAAGGCACAGTATTAGTGCAAGAATAAGAAGTGGAAGCATTTGTTGGAATATGGGCAGTTTGAATGTTAGTGTCTGCTAGGCTTGACTCGCTAACATAATAGCAGCACTCTTCTCCAGGGAAGAGACAAGTGCCTCCTTTTTCAGCTGTAAGCAAGTCCAGAGCTCGCCTATTTTGGGCAGCTACTTGGGCTATTGAGGTAGTTCGGCGCTGCAGGGAGGCCAGTCCTTCAGCTGATTCCAATAACTAGAGGGAGGAAAACAGCCCGTTTTTTGACGAAAGTGGCGTAGTAGCATAGAAAGTTGTTGGAAAAGCTCTGATACCTCTGCCTGGCTGTATAAAGTTAGACTGGGGACCAAGGACACAGGGACATAGAGGGATCAATTAATGGCTGTATGGTTAAGAGTTTTAGAGAGAGAGACCAGTTGTGTTGAAGGCCATGGGCAGGGCGGGGGGCTGCCACTAGGTGGGGGCCTTCTAAAGCCTCACAGAGGAAGCGGTGGGAGAGATTGGTTATATTCACAGTGTAGGTTAAGTTTGGCCTTTGGCGGATAAGTGTGAGCCATGAGAAGGGGCCTCTATTGTGCGGAGAGAAGTTTGACAGCCTTAAGGAAGACAACTGGCAGAACTATGTACTACTGAGTGTGTTCGGCTGTCTTGTGGCCAAGTTTCAGTGATTAAAAAAATAACTGCCATACAGTAGGCGGACTAGCAAAGGTCTGAGTGTATGAGTGAGACGGCAATATAAATGTAAACTGAGACTACATTTTCAGTGTAGTTGCAGTGTCCCTTGTCACTGAAGATGTTCGATGAGAGTTAGAAGACGGGAGAACCACTGCTCTGGACTATTGTCCGGAGGTAGATATGGATCTGGGGCTATGTATTGAAAGTCTGATAGGTTTATGTAGAGGATGTTGAGAAAGCAAGCTAGGTGCCGGGGTCGGGGAGCATGAGATAGTCAAGGAAGCTTTGTAAGTTTGAGGCGAGTGGGGGAAAGTTGAACTGATGTCCACTGATTATTCTCAGTGGGGGCCCTTTTTAGCTGGGAAATATGAATCCAATGTGTGTGTCCTAGGAGTTTTGCTGCTGTATGTGTAGACAGGAGGACAATGTATGGACCTTTCCACCTGGGCTGTAAGTCTTTGGCTTGGATATCTTTTATGTATACTTGGTCCCCGGGACTGAGGGAGAGATGTGGGTTGTAGGCGTCTGTTGGAGGAGGGTGTGCTAACTCAGCGTGCTGTCTTAGGAGTTGTCTGAGAAGAGTGAGATATGGGAGGTAGTTCGCCAAAGGGGCTGGCAGGGAAGGTATTTGCTGGAGGGTTAGGGGCCGTCCGTAGACTAATTCGAATGGACTGAGGCCTGTTGGGCTTCGAGGTGCTGCCCGCAGCCGGGTCAGGGCTAAGGGAAGGAGGGTTACCCACGACTGCTGGGTTTCGATTGAGAGTTTGGTGAGCTGTTGTTTGATGAGTCCGTTAGCCTTTTCTACCTTACCAGAAGACTGAGGCCTATAAGGGATGTGGAGTTTCCAGGTGATGTGTAGGAGGGATGCCACCTGTTGGACTACCTTAGAGATGAATGCTGGACCATTGTCGGATTGAAGAGTGACCGGGAGGCCAAACCTAGGAATAATATGTTCAGTGAGTATAGAGGCAACAATGTTAGCGGTTTCTCCTGTGGTAGGATAGGCCTCTATCCACCCTGAAAAAGTGTCCACAAGGGTTAAGAGGTATTTGAATTTTTTATGTTTTGGCATATGTGTGAAATCAATTTGCCAATCTTCACCTGGTTGGTGTCCTCTGAGTTGGTGGCTGGGATGGGGATTACGCAATGCGCCTTGAGGATTTGCCTTTAGACAGGTAGAGCACTGCTGGTTGATTGTCAGTAAGTGTTTTTGTAGTGTTGGACAATGGAGGAGGGGATTTAGAAAATTGTATAAGGCTTTGGGTCCTATATGTAAAGAGTTATGTATGTCTGTTAGAATGGTATGGAGTTGTGTTTCAGGAATAACTAGTTTGTTATCAATATATATCCAGTCACCTGTAGTTAGTTTGGCTGTTGGATTTTGTAATAGCTTAGCCTTTTCTTCCTGAGTGTAGTTAGGGGCATATTGGGGGGAGAGAAAACAGACAGAAGGAGGCTTAGGGGTGGAAAATCTGGCGGCTGACTTGGCAGTGACGTCAGCGAAATTGTTGCCAGCTGCTATCGGGTCAGATGAAGTTTGGTGCCCTTTACAATGTATAATGGCTACCTTGGAAGGTGCTGACAGTGCATCTAGTAGTTTGAGTATTTGGTTTTTGTTAATAATAGGGGTACCGCCGGTGGTTAAAAACCCCCTCTCTCTCCAGATGACTGAATGAGTGTGTGCGATTAGAAAAGCATATTTAGAATCTGTGTATATGTTTACTGTTTTTCCTTTTGATAGCAGGAGTGCCTTGGTCAGTGCAGTGAGTTCTGCCTGCTGTGATGTGGTCCCTTGTGGTAGGGGTTTTGCCTCTAAAACTGCAGAGGAGGTAACTACTGCATATCCTACCTGCCTGTTTCCTTGGGGGTTGATAAAGGAGCTGCCATCCACAAATAAGGTTAATTGTGCATTCTGAAGGGGCTGGTCATGCAAGTGTAGGTGGCTGGGGGGTTGAGCCTCCAGGACCTCAGGACAAGAATGTTTAGTATGGGGTGGTTTAAGAGAGTCTGGCAGTAAAGTGGCTGGATTTAGAGAGGAGCAAACTTCTAAAGTAACAGTGGGGTCTTCTATGAATAAGAGATGGAAAAGTTGGAGCCGGGATGGAGTTAAGTGGCTAATACTTTTATGAGAGATGAGATCCTGAAGACGGTGTGTGGAGAGGACCGTTAGATTACTGCCTCTAATGAGCTTTTTTGCTTCCTGGGTCAGGCAGGCTGCCGCTGCTAACGCACGCAGACAGGGTTGCCAGCCTTGTACAGTTGGGTCTAGCTGTTTGGATAGATAGGCCACAGGACGGTGGGTGTTACCGACAGGCTGGGCTAAGAGACCAACTGCCACTTTCTGCCTTTCATCTGTAAAGAGTTGGAAGGGACGCTGGAAATCAGGCAGTGAGAGAGTGGGTTGTGAGAGAAGGCAAGCTTTTAAGCGGGTGAAATGAGTCGAGATTAATTTGGGGTTGGACAAAGGCCCATGTGGGGTTTCTTTAACTGCGGCGTATAAAGGTTTGGCTAGGATTCCAAAATTGGGGATCCAATGTCTGAAGAAACCTATTAGACCTAGGAAAGATTGAATTTCTTTTGCATCTTGAGGGGGAAGAAGGTTACGTATTAGGGCCATGCGGTCGGTAGTTAGTGACCGGGTTGTTGGGGTGATTTCAATTCCCAAGTATATGACGGTTTGGCAAGAAATTTGGGCCTTGTGTTTAGATACTCTATAACCTAATGAGCCTAAATGGTTGAGGAGAGTTGCAGTGTCTAGAAGAGAGTCTTGTTTGGTAGGGCTACAGATTAGGAGATCATCTACATACTGCAGAACTTTGCTATTAGTGAGAGGGCAAGAGGCAAGGTCTTTCGCTAAGGCCTGACCAAAGAAATGGGGGCTGTCCCGGAACCCTTGTGGGAGGACTGTCCACGTCAGTTGAGTGGAGGTATGTGTGTCTGGGTCCTCCCATGTGAAGGCAAACAGGAACTGGCTGTCTGTGTGTAGGGGTATGGTAAAGAAGGCATCCTTAAGGTCTAGCACAGTAAAATAAGTAGAATTGGTAGGGATATGGGACAGAAGGGTGTAAGGGTTGGGAACTACAGGGTGTGTGGGACGGGTGGCTTCATTGACTAGTCGAAGATCCTGTACTAACCTATACGTTCCATCTGCCTTTTTAACTGGAAGTATTGGAGTGTTACAAGGGGAATGTGTGCGGACAAGGATATGTTGGCTAAGTAGTCGCGTGATAATTGGCTTTAAACCTTGTAGATGTGTCGGAGAGAGAGAGAATTGGGGGCGGTTTGGGAAACGAGTAGGATCTTTGAGCTTGACAAGAACTGGTGGGTGGTGGGCAGCTATGACCGGGGTGGAAGTGTCCCACACTTGAGGGTGTACAGAAATAGGGAAGATGGGGGATGGGGGCGACATAGGAGGAGCGTGTGCGCCTGCACAAAGCATGAGCAACAGGTCATGAGAGGGTTGAAGGGGAGTGGATGGGTTGGTGGGGATGTGTATGGAGGCCTTTAAGGTGCTCAGGATGTCTCGGCCTAGTAAGGGGGTAGGACATGAGGGTATAATGAGGAACGAGTGCGCAAAATAGTTGTTGGCCAGGCAGCAATTAAGGAGTGGAGTTTTTTCGTGGAGTGGATGGCTTTCCGTCTACCCCTACTACAGAGATATTGGATGGAAGGCTAGGTCCAGAGAAGGACGGCAAAACA
>NW_022300618.1:6980-10768 GCF_002776525.5 Piliocolobus tephrosceles
TTGATAATAGTGATAAAGGGGCGCCGTGGTCTGTCTGGCTACTTCCTGCTGTTAAGGGGCGTCGTTAAGGTCAGGGCCCATGGTTGGTATTTGGACGCACGGATGAAAAATAAAATAAGGCACAGTATTAGTATAGGAATGAGGAATGGAAGCATTTGTTGGAATATGGGCAAAACCCAGAAGGATAGTCCTGGCAAGGTTGGGGAGCATGAGATAGTTAAGAAAATTTAGTAAGTTTGAGGCGAGTGGGGGAAAGCCAAACTGATTTCCACTGATTGCTTTCGGTAGGGGCCCTTTTTAGTTGGGAATGAGGAATGAGTGTGCAAAGTACTTGTTGGCCAGGCAGCAATTAAGGATTGGAGTTTTTCGTGGAGTGGATGGCTTTCCACTTACTCCTACTACAGAGATATTGGATGGAAGGCTAGGTCCAGAGAAGGATGGCAAAACAGAATAGGTAGCCTCGCTGTCGATTAAAAAATTAATTGTCTTACCCGCTACCAGGAGAGTTACCCGTGGCTCGGCGAGGGTGATGGGGGTCCCCGAGTCTCGGCACCTTCAGTTGTCGTCGTCGTCCAGATGTAGGAGCTGGAAGGAGCTCCCAGGATCCTGGGAAAGGGAGTCACGTAGAGGCGCGGCACCTGTTCTCAGGGTGGGGCAATCCGACTTCCAATGTCCTTTCTGCTGGCAAGCAGGGCACGGGGTTGCTGGTGGATGAGGGTTAGGACATTCACTGGCCCAATGTCCTGATGCCTTGCACTTATAGCAAGGCCGCGTTGGGACTCGGGGACCCTGCGGACACCTGTTGGCATAGTGTCCTGCCTTGCCGCACTTATAGCAGGCTCTATGGAGTCTGCAGGGTGTGTGCTCTCTGGTCTGGGGTTACGACTGGGCTGTAAAGCTGCTGCTAGGAGCTGAACCTTCTGTTCAAGGCAAGCCTGCCGTCTCCTCTCTGGAGCTATAGACCTTAAAGGCTAATTTAACCAGGTCTTGTGTTGGTGTCTGAGGACCATCCTCTACCTTTTGAAGTTTTTTACGAATGTCAGGAGCTGATTGAGAAATGAAATACGACGCCAAAATGGTGGCCCCTGTGGGGGAGGCCGGATCTAACCGGGTATACTGGGTCAGAACTTCAGTCAGCCTATTTAAGAATGCGGCTGGATTTTCTTCTGGATTTTGAATAATTTCTTTTAATTTGTTAAAATTTACAGTTTTGTTTGAGGCTGCTTGCATACCAGCCAACAAACACTGGACCATTAAGTCTCGCCTACGGCGCCCAGGCTGGTTTGCTTGGTAGTTCCAGTCTGGGTCTGCCGAGGGGACTGCTTGCTCCCCTAGTGGGATGGCGGCGTCAGTTAAATGTAGTTGGTTGGCATGCTGCCTGGCGGCCGCTAGGATGCGCTCTTGCTCCTCCGGGTTTAGGGTGGAGGTTAGGATAACCTGGAGGTCATGCCAAGTTAAGTCATAGGCCTGACAAAGGTATCTAAATTCCTTTATGTAGATGGTAGGATTAGCTGAGAAATCACCTAAACGCTTCTCAATTTTGGAAAGATCGGCCAATGAAAAAGGGACATGTACTCTGACTACCCCCTCCGCCCCAGCCACCTCTCGCAAAGGCGCTAACACTGTAGGGGGGTGCGGGGCAGGAGTGGGGACATCAGCAGGGCACTTAGAGCGGGTGTGAGCAGAGACAGGAGACTCAAGACAGCCAGTTGGGGGCCCCGAAGGAGGCATGGGACTGAGTGGATTACTAGTAGGTAAGGAAGAGGAAGGAGGAGTCCGGACAGAGGGAGGAGGAGGAGGAGTATAGGGTGGAAGTGAGGGAAAACCTAGATCCTCTGGCTGAACAGAAAGAAATGAAGACTCCTCTTTTTCGGGTTCCTGTGAGCCGGCGTCCTTGGCTAGCATAACTTGGGCCGAAGAGCACCGGCTATACAGGTCGGGACGAGAGCGTAAGGCCCAAAAGCCTTGTATGTAAGTAATTTCAGACCACTTGCCTAGCCGCTGGCAGAAATTGCTGAGGTCGGTCAGAACATTGCGGTCTAAGGTGCCCTCTGGTGGCCACAGAGACTGATTGTCTAGTTTGTATCGCGGCCACGCCACAGTGGAAAGGAAAATTAACCGCTTCCTCCTAAGGTCTTGTTCAAGCTGTAAGGTTTTTAAATTGGCTAGGAGGCACCCTAAGGGGGTGCTCTTTGGACATTTGGACTGGGGGTTTCCCATTTGTTTCCTCTTTACCGACACACAATGGACACAATGGAAATGGAAGTGGATCTCTGCCTGGCTTCAAAGCGTCCTTTGGAACCAGCAGAGACAGACTGGAGGCTCTTGAAGCCAAAGTGGAGGGTACCTTCAGGCGGACGTCTCCGACCTGCAAGGCTCTCCGAAGCCACGTGGTGGCTTCCAGCCACTTGGTGGCTCAAAATGGACCTCGGACCTGCGCAGGATTTTGGCCGAGGGTGGTAAAGAGGAGACAAGGGCACTTACCCCAGAGAGGCCGTGAGAGTGAGCGAAGCGGGTCTCAGGTCCTGGTCCGTCCGCGGCGTGGAAGGAGGAGGAGGAGGCTCCCCGGACCCTGGGGGCCCTGAGGAGGGGTCTCCTCCCGGGTTCGGCACCATCTGTCTTGTTTTTCTAAGACCACCAGAGTGAGCAAAAGAACCAGCAAGTAGGCAAAGGTCAGGCGCAAAACTGCAAGTTTATTTTAGTAACCCAAGGTGTGGAGAAGAAGTCTGTCGGCCTCCGGCAAAGAAGGCCGGCAGAGTTCCCCTCCACCCAGCTCTCGGACGGAGTTCCGACATCCCGACAGGCCTGGGAAGCTGGGAAGTCCGCCGGGCTGTGAGAAGGCCGCGTGGCTCAATGGCGGAGAGCGGCTTTTCTAGGAGTGGGAGGGCAATAGGTGGAGAATGGGCGTGTCAGGGGCGTTCCGCAGGTGCGACCAGGTAAATCTTGGTCTCTTCGGATTGACGTCACCTGGCACATGCCCAGTTGGTCTGCACCCTCCCTGGGCGCCGGCTGCATTTTCGCGCGTGCGGGAAGAGTTGGTGGTGAAGAAGAACCCGGAAGTGCACCATCTTGCCTCGGTTCGTCCAAACAGTAAGTATTATACTTGCTGCTGTTGTTTAATAGGGTATGACCTTTTACAAAGGGATACATCTAAGGACTTGCTTACAGGAAGCCCTGTAAACCTTCTGAAGAAGGGAGCAGAGAGTCACACAAACAATCAGATACATGCTAGGAGGTAGGAAAAAAGAATTCAGAGATGAGAGGAGGCTGTGCCTCAAATGGCACCATTGTCCAGTCAAATTCCCTGTAATGATGGAAATACTTTATCAGTGCTGCTCAAAGAGTAGCCACCGGCCACTTGTGGCCATACTGTGTTTAGTGTGACTGAGGAACTAAATTGATTTTATTTAATTTTAATTTTAAAAGGCACTTGTGTCTAGTGACTGTGGTGACAGTGTTATTCAGCACATCTACAATGGAAACCAACCTGGAAAACAGAAACCAAAAACATGCACGCAATGACATGAAATTCTAATGAGGTTACCCGCTTAAATGAACTTAAAACAAAAACTTTAAAAAGGCACTTTTATACCATCTCTCATGTTTTCATCACTTTAAGCCTTGGAGGTGGATGTGATTGATGTTAGTAGTAATAAATCATATCACTTTATATTTACATGACACTCTTAGGGACCAAAGAATCTATATTTTATTATCCTCTGTGATATTTTACAACACATGACTGAATATTTATAGCTCCATTCATGGATGAGAAAAATCAATTTCCA
>NW_022300619.1:0-2366 GCF_002776525.5 Piliocolobus tephrosceles
AAACCCAAAGTCAAAAGTCAAACAGTGCACTTGAGCTCTCAAGTGGCTCACTTGGCCCTCTTCCAAGGGTACTTTACTTTCTTTCTTCTCTTCTCTAAAGCCTTTTACTGAAGTTTCACTCCTGCTCTAAAAACTTGCCCTGGTCCCTCCTTCTGCCTTCTGCCTCCTCAGTGGAATTCTTCCTATGGAGGAGGCAAGAACTGAGTTTGCTGCAGATCCATGCGGATTCACTGCCAGTAACACACAGACTCACTTTTCCTCCCAGAAGACCCCAAACATCGACTCCACTCTCTGTTCCTGAGAGTGAGCACACTCTCTTCCCTGGTTGGCATTTTCTGCTTTCACCTGTGTGCTTCGTCATTGACGCGTTTTCCAGTGCAGGCAGGCAGTTTTGAAATGTGATTGCTGTGCTAGCAGTCCGGTTTGGGAGGCTTTATTTGCTCTAACACAATTTATGATGCCTTGATTATCTCCGTATGGCCTAAATTGCTAGGAACACCATTAATTCTCCTGATTGATGGAGTGTGTAAGGCATATACCAATGAGAAAAGAAAAGGCCTGACAAGGAAACACAGGTACCACAGCCTCCCAATTCATATGCACTTTTAATGGGTGTAATTCTCATTGCACTCCAACTGTATGCCTTAGGACATCATGTGTGACTTTCAATGATCTGTATAGTGTGATTGGATTTCAAGCCCTTGGGAAGAACAAATTGTAAATTTCCTTGCTCAGATAAAGGAAAAATGTTAACACCAAGGTTGGCTTAAATCATGAAATAACACAAAGATAATTTCTGCCTACTATGTGCCAGGTACTCTGCTGGATGGCACAGCATTGGGATTCTTGTTGTAACAGTTAATCTAATTAGTAAGTCTATACATATGAATGGATATTGCAGTACAAATGTTACAGCTAAATGAGTCATCAGTTACTAAAAAATATCAGCATAGTCAATTTTTTGTTCATTGAGTCATTTTTATTTCTTTTTCTTTTCTTTCTTTTTTTTTTTGAGACAGAATTTCACTCTTGTCGCCTAGGCTGGAGTGCAGTGACACAATCTGGGCTCACTGCAACCACCACTTCCTGGATTCAAGTGATCCTCCTGCCTCAACGTCCTGAGTAGCTAGGATTACAGGCACAACCACCACACCCAGTTAATTTTTGTATTTTTAGTAGAGACGGGGTTTCTCCATGTTAGCGAGACTGGTCTTGAACTCCTGATCTCGGGTGATCCTCCTGCCTTGGCCTCCCAAAATTCTGGGATTATAGGCATGAGCCACCACGCTTAGCCCATTGAGTCATTTTTAATGCTCACCTAGTTGAGTGCACTATTCTCTTGTGCCCACCCCAGCTTGAAAAAATATTTCATAATGAATCTACTTTTAAAAATTTAAGTGAAAAGGGCTCCATAGCCCACTTTTATACTGAATGTGGTTGGTCTATATGTGGTTGCCCATTCCGGTCTCAATTTCAAGGACATTTGTAGTAAAGCCCTGCCATTTTTTGATAATTATTTCTTAGTCCAAATTGCCTCTGGCATAAGGGCATTGACAAAAAGTTTAATTTAGTTTTGTTTTGTTTTGTTATTCTGTGGAGTGTGAACATTATTTTAAGTAAATTTGTCAAGGGTAGAAGAAAGGAATTGACATCTCATAGAAAAATAAATATTTCCAGAGAGTGAAAAATGTTCAAAAAGTCAAATGACTACTTGCCCTCACCCACCCCACTGCCTTTCGATCTCAGTTGTGTCTGTACCTAGCTGGGACCCAGAACCAACCTTTTCCTTTGTGCTTTATTGACCTTCTTTCAGTGCGTTTCTCATTCTCCAAAACCAGGAAATCATATACTTTGGAAGCTTTTCTTTTGTTCTTAGGTTGACAGATAATTGTAAAAGGAGTAAAGAGGTTTGATATTTGGAATTATGCTTTTAACTTCATCTGGACTCTAAACTCCATATTTAAACATTTTCTTTAACTGTTATCCACTTTTTTATCAAATTCTAATATATATTTCTTAACAATTTCCATTTATCTTCAATTCCTGAACCCTCCTACCTTGTTCTATTTCATTGAATATAATTTCTCATTCGTATATGCTCTTTTTAATGTGTAGAATTTATATTATGCCCTACTCAGTTTACAAATTGCTATGATAAAATATGTTAATGGTGAGAGCTAACATTAACTAGTTGCTTGATTTGTACCAAGTCCTAAGATATGCTCATTAACACACTTATTTTTAACCTTAAAACAGTAACTAGTTAAGTTTGATCACTATCCCAGCTTTTACATGAGAAAACTGTAAGCTTAGAAAATTTAAATAAGTTATTAAAGGTCAGTAGATTAGTCAAAGTAAGACATACT
>NW_022300620.1:0-1780 GCF_002776525.5 Piliocolobus tephrosceles
TTTTTGATTACTGTATGTTTTAACTTGTTTCTTTCTATTTTTAAAGCGTTATTGTTTGTAATTTAATTTTTTAATACAACATCATATTTAAAATTATATAAAAATAAGTTAACTCGAATTAGATATCTTATGCATATTATATATTTTTTTTAAATATCATAATGTATAATTCCACAACATAAAAACAATTTTTAAGTATAGCAATATAAATTTATCATTGCTTCAAAACGTTTTTTATTTAAAAGGTTATTTATTATTGTAACTGCTTTTATTATTAAATACAAAGAATAAACATAAAAATATGACAGAAGGAAATCCGTATGAAACATTATATAATTCACAAAACACAACGTGCCTATCTGGACTTGTTCAAAACTTAACGGGAGCTCAGCCCACTGTTTTAAATAATACAATAAGTTCCTTAGGCGAATATAACAATAGTACAAATGGTAATTCTGCTGTTAGGTTGTTTAATAATTTAACAGAATTGTTTGAAATTGCATCTACACCACATATAATGGGAAATGTTGAGGCAAATACAACTATTGCCCCCAATATAACAGAGCATCATAATAGTACAGCAATTTTGTTACTATTTTTGATTCTCTTAGTAGTACTTTTAATTATTTTTGTGTGTTTATACATTTGTTACAATGTAAGATTTTCAAAAAAGTAAAAATATATATATATATATATATTTACATATTTTATACAAAATTTTTGTCTTCTTATACTATTTTATATTTAATAAAATAATAGTTATACGTATTTTTTTTTATTGCTTATTTTTTTATGTAGGAATGGGAGGATATTAGAAACTTGTGCCGCTATGGCAGGTGTTATAAAAGATTAGCAACAACCGATAGTGAAAGTTCTTCAGACTCTGATAATGATTCAGCAAATAATATTGAGTTGTCAAATATGGGCCCGTGTGGTGTGTCAAATTTAGGATTTGTATCTGGTGATGAGACAGACAATCATAGAAATAACGAGCATGGAAATAATAATTTGATTAATTTAAATACAAATGATGAAAATAATACAAATATCTTGGATGCGGTTTTGATTATCAATGAAAGTAATGATAATAGTAGTTCGGTTACAAGTACAACATCATCTAGTGGAGAAGATTCGATGGAAACATCTGATAGTTCACATTTTAGTGGGCCAGCTGTGATACCTCAGCTTGGTTTTGTTAATGAACATTTCGGTGATGGTGTTTTAGCACAAGGTGTGGTAGGAAACACAAATGTGACACCTGATAATACCCCACAACCACAACAACCTCAATTGTTTTTGTATGGATCAGATGGAAATACTCATAATGATAGTCCCCCGACTAATGGTAATAATGAACAAAATCCACATGCTATGGCTAATGGGTTTGATCCCCACTTTCATATGAATGGTGACTTTCTTTAAGACATATTATTTAATTTATTTAAAAAATGGAAAAATTCATATAATTAGTGTTGAAAATATCAAAACACATATGATATTTTATAATAAAAGTTACACACGTAGTTATATTAAAAAAATATCGAAACTAATATTAGTAATCATAAGTATGTTACTAATTAAGATGTATCATTTTACTGGATTAATTTAATAAATTGTATTTATATATAAAAAAAAGAAAAAAAAAAAAAGAAATGTTAATATTAATAATTTATAAGCTTTCTAATATTTATTATACATATGAAATTAATCACATAGTAAAAAAAACGCTATATAAAGTATGAGATATATCATAAAATATATATAAATAAAAAAAAAAAAA
>NW_022300621.1:0-2084 GCF_002776525.5 Piliocolobus tephrosceles
AATATAGGTTTTGTTATGTTCTGTTTCTAATTTCATTTGTTTCAAGCAATCTTTAAATTTTCTTCTTATTTTTTTATTGATCCATTGGTCATTCAGGAACATGTTGTTTAATTCCATGTGTCTGTACAGTTTCCAAAGTTCCCCTTATCATTGATTTCAAATTGTATTCCACTGTGGTCAGAATACTTGATATAATTTTGATATACTTGATACAGTTTTGACTAAAAAATTTGTTGAGAGTTGTTTTTTGGACTAACATACGATCTGTTCTGGAGAATGTTCCATGTGCTGATGAGAAGAATATAGTCTGCATCAGTTGGATGAAATATTCTGTAAATGTCAGTTAGGTCCATTTGGGCTAGAGTGTAGTTTAACTCTGATGTTTGGTTTTGTTAATTTTCTGTTTAAATGATCAGTTCTTTACTGAAAGTGAGTTGTTGGAGTTTTCTACTATTATTGTATTGCAGCTTATCTCTTTAGATACAATAATATTTGCATTTGAAGGCTCTTTAAATTTTTATATCCTTTTGCTAAATTGACCACTATATCGTTATGTAATCATCTCGTTTGCTTCTTTTTGTAATTTTTGACTCAAATTCTATTTTGTCTGATAGAAATGTGGCCACATTTGCTCTCTTTTGGTTTCCATTTGCATGGAATATCTTTTTTCATTCCTTCACTTTCAATCTATTTGTGTCTTTATAGATGAAATAATTTTCTTGTAGGGAACATATACTTGGATCTTGATTTTCAATGCATTCAGCCAACGTATGTCTATAAATTGAAGACTTTAGTTTATATTTAATGTTATTATTGATAGGTAGGAACTTACTATTGCCATTTTGTTACTTGTTTTCTGGTTGTTTTGTAACTCTTCGCTTCCTTTTCTTTCTTTCTTCTTTTATAACTTTCCTCCTTAGCAGTTAAATGATTTTCTCTGGTACTGCTTTAATTCTTTGCTTTTAAAAAAGTGTAATCCAGGCTGGGCTCGGTGGCTCACGCCTGTAATCACACCACTTTGGGAGACCAAGGCTGGTGGATCATGAGGTCAGGAGATCAAGACCATGCTGGCTAACATGGTGATACCCCATCTCTACTAAAAATACAAAAACTTAGCCGGGGGTGGTGGCGGACACCTGTAGTTCCAGCTGCTTGGGAGGCTGAGGCAGGAGAATGGCCAGAACCTGGGAGGTGGAGCTTGCAGTGAGCTGACATCATGCTGCTGCACTCCAGCCTGGGTGACAGAGTGAGACTCTGTCTCAAAAAACAAAAAAGAAGTGTACGCATTATAGGCTTTTGCTCTGGGGTTACTATGGAGATTATAAAATATGTGTAAGAAGTTACTTTGAACAAATGACCACTGGACTTTGATCACAAAGAAAGTAGAACAAGCTAACAAAGAGATAAAAACCTAAAAAATTCTATACTTTAACTCCCTCCCCCTCAATATTTAGATTTTTTTTTGGTCTCAATGTATGTCTTTTTATATTGCCTATCTCTTAGCAAATAGTTTTACTGTTTTCGATAGATTTGCCTTTAAGTATTCATATTAGAGATATGAGAGATTTACGTACCACAATTATAGTATTAGAATATTCTAAAATTGTCTGTGTACTTACTTTTTCCAATTAGTTTTATACCTTCAGATGTTTTCTGATTGCATGTTGGCACCCTTTTCTTAAAGACTAAAGAATTACCTTCTATAGTTTTGTATTAAGACAGACAGGTCTGGTAATGAATTTTCTTAGTAAACACTAAGTTTGTCAGGCACAACTTTATTTCTACTCAATATATGAAAGATAGCTTTGCTGGGTATAGTATTCTTGGTGGAAAGATTTTTCCCTCTACCTACCCCCAGCACTTTGAGCATATCATCCATCTCTTTGTTGGTCTGTAGGATTTCCACTGAGAAGTTTGTAGCCAGATGAATTGGAGTCCCTTTACGTGCAATTTGCTTGTTTCTTCTTGTTGCTTTTAGAATCCTCTCTTTGTCCTTTGAGAGTTTAATGACTATATGCCTTATGATAGTCTTATTTATGTTGAATCTGTTTGATGATCTTTGACCTTCCTGTACCTAGATATTT
>NW_022300624.1:0-498 GCF_002776525.5 Piliocolobus tephrosceles
TCTGACAAAGGGCTAATTTCCAGAATCTACAAAGAACTCAAACAAATATACAAGAAAAAAACAAACAACCCCATCAAAAAGTGGGCAAAGGATATGAACAGACATTTCTCAAAAGAAGACATTCATACAGCCAACAGACACATGAAAAAATACTCATCATCACTGGCCATCAGAGAAATGCAAATCAAAACCACAATGAGATACCATCTCACACCTGTTAGAATGGCAATCATTAAAAAATCAGGAAACAATAGGTGTTGGAGAGGATGTGGAGAAATAGGAACACTTTTACACTGTTGGTGGGATTGTAAACTAGTTCAACCATTATGGAAAACAGTATGGCAATTCCTCAAGGATCTAGAACTAGATGTACCATATGACCCAGCCATCCCACTACTGGGTATATACCCAAACGATTATAAATTATGCTACTACAAAGACACATGCACATGTATGTTTATTGCGGCACTATTCACAATAGCAAAGACTTGGAATCAA
>NW_022300624.1:598-4371 GCF_002776525.5 Piliocolobus tephrosceles
AACATCACACAATGGGGCCTATCATGGGGGGGGAGGGGGGAGGGATTTCATTGGGGAGTTATACCTGATATAAATGATGAATTGATGGGTGCTGACGAGTTGATGGGTGCAGCACACCAACATGGCACATGTATACATATGTAACAAACCTGCACGTTATGCACATGTATCCTAGAACTTAAAGTATAATTAAAAAAAAAAGAGAGAAAACTAGAAAGAAGCTTCCCTGGAAACTCCTTGGTTATGGGTGAAATCATCTCACAGAGTTACACTTATGTTTAGTGGAGCAGTGCATTAACACTGTCTTTGAGTAAACTGAGAAGGGCTACTGTGGATTGCATTGAGGCGTACGCTGCTAAAGGAAATATCATCAGTTTAAAACATGAAAGAAGCTTTCTGAGAAACTTTTTTGTGATCTGTGAATTCATCTCACAGAGTTAAAACTTAGTGCTCAGGAAGGAGTTTGCTAACACTCTTTCTGTGGAAAATGCAAAGTGATATTTGTGAGCCCATTGGGGCCCATGGTGAAAAAGGACTTATCTTCAGAAAATAACTAGAGAGAAGCTTCTGAGAAATTGCTTTCTGATGTGTGACTTCATCACACAGAGTTCCACACTTGCCATCTAGGAGCAGTTTGTGAACACTGTTGTTTTGGAATCAGCAAAGTTATATTTGGGAGCCCATTATTGCCCACTGTGAAAAAGGATATAGGCACAGATAATAACTACAGAGAAGCTTTCTCAGAGATTGCTTTCTGATATGTGACTTCATCACCCAAAGTTCCACCTTTTCCTCCTTGAAACAGTTTGCTAACACTATTGCCGTGGATTCTGCACAGTGATATTTGGGAGCTCATTGAGGGCTATGGTGAAAAAGAAATCTCCTCAGCTCAAAACTGGAAACAAGCCTTCTGAGAAACTGCATTGCAATGTGAGATTGCAATTCCCAGAGTTACACGTTTCCCTACAGTGATCAGTTTGCTGACACCGTTTTCTGGAAATCTACAATGGGATACTTCTTAGCACAAGGAAGGTCACGCTGACAAAGGAAAGATCCTCAGATGAGAACTAGAAAGAAGCTTTCTTAGAAAGTCCTTGGTGATGTGTGAATTCATCTCACAGAGTTACACTTATATTTAGTGGAGCAGTGCATTAACACTGTCTTTGAGTAAGCTGAGGAGGGCTACTTTGGATCACATTGAGGCCTACGCTGGTAAAGGAAATATCATCAGTTTAAAACCTGAAAAAAGCTTTCTGAGAAACTACTTTTTGATCTGTGAATTCCTCTCACAGAGCTACATCTTACTTCTCAGGAAGCAGTTTGCCAACACTCTTTTTGTGGAACCTGCAAAGTAATATTTGTGAGCCCATTGGGGCCCATGGTGAAAAAGGACTTATCTTCAGAATACAACTAGAGAGAAGCTTTCTGAGAGATTGCTTTCTGATGTGTGACTTCATCACACAGAGTTCCACCCTTGCCATCTTGGAGTAGTTTTGTAACACTCTTGTTTTCGAATCTGCAAAGTGATATTTTGTAGCACTTTGGGGCCCATTGTGAAAAAGCATATATCCACAGATAATAACTGGAGAGATGCTTTCTGAGAGATTGCTTTCTGATGTGTGACTTCATCACACAGAGTTCCACCGTTCCCCTCTTGAAACAGTTTGCTAACACTATTGCCGTGGATTCTGCAAAGTGATATTTGGTAGCTCATTTAGGGCTACAGTGAAGAAGGAAATCTCTTCAGATCAAAACTGGAAAGAAGCCTTCTGAGAAACTGCATTACGATGTGTGAATGCAACTCACGGAGTTACACGTTTCTCTACAGTGATCAGATTGCTAATACAGTTTTCTGGAAATCTGCAATGGGATTCTTCTTAGCGCAAGGAAACTCACGCTGACAAAGGAATGATCCTCAGATGAAAACTAGAAAGATGATTTCTTAGAAACTCCTTGGTGATGTGTGAATTCATCTCACAGAGTTACACTGATGTTTAGTGGAGCAGTGCATTAACACTATCTTTGACTAAGCTGAGAAGGGCTACTTTGGATCGCATAGAGGCCTATGCTGGTAAAAAAAAATTATCATCAGTTTAAAACGTGAAAAAAGCTTTCTGTGAAACTTCTTTGTGATCTGTGAATTCATCTCACAGAGTTACAACTTAGTGCTCAGGAAGCAGTTTGCTAACACTCTTTTTATGGAACATGCAAAGTGATATCTGTGAGCCCTTTGGGGCCCATGGTGAAAAAGGACTTATCTTCAGAAAATAACTAGAGAGAAGGTTTCTGAGAGATTGCTTTCTGATGTGTGACTTCATCACACAGATTTCCACACTTGCCATCTTGGAGCAGTTGGCTAACACTGTTGTTTTGGAATCTGCAAAGTGATACTTGGCATCCCGTTGGGGCCCATTGTGAAAGAGGATATATGCACAGATAATAACTAGAGAGAAGCTTTCTGAGAGATTGCTTTCTGATGTGTGACTTCATCACACAGAGTCCCACCGTTACCTTCTTGAAACAGTTTGCTAACACTATTGCCGTGGATTCTGCAAAGTGATATTTGGGAGCTCATTGAGGGCTATGGTGAAAAAAGAAATCTCCTCAGATCAAAACTGGAAAGAAGCCTTCTGAGAAACTGCATTGCGATGTGTGAATGCAAATCACAGAGTTACACGTTTCTCTACAGTGATCAGTTTGGTAACACAGTTTTCTGGATATCTGCAATGGGATACTTCTTAGTGCAAGGAAGCTCACGCTGACAAAGGAAAGATCCTCTGATGAAAACTAGAAAGAAGCTTTCATAGAAACTCCTTGGTGATGTGTGAATTCATCTCACAGAGTTACACTTATGTTTAGTAGAGCTGTGCATTAACACTGTCTTTGAGAAAGTTGAGAAGGGCTACTTTGGATCGCATTGAGGCCTACGCTGGTAAAGGAAATATCATCAGTTAAAAACGTGAAAGAAGCTTTCTCAGAAACTTCTTGGTGATCTGTGTGGTCATCTCACAGAGTTACAACTTAGTGCTCAGGAAACAGTTTGCTATCACTCTTTTTGTGGAACCTGCACAGTGATATTTGTGAGCCGATTGGGGCCCATGGTGAAAAAGGACTTATCTTCAGAAAATAACTAGAGAGAAGCTTTCTGAGAGATTGCTTTCTGATGTGTTACTTCATCACACAGAGTTCCACTCTTGATATCTTGGAGCAGTTTGCTAACACTGTTGTTTTGGAATCTGCAAAGTGATATTTGGGAGCTCATTGGGGCCCATTGTGAAAAAGGATATCGCCACAGATTATAACTAGAGAGAAGCTTTCTTAGAGATTGCTTTTTGATGTGTGACCTCATCACACAGAGTTCCATCTTTCCCTTCTTGAAAGAGATTGCTAACACTATTGCTGTGTATTCTGCAAAGTGATATTTGGGAGCTCATTGAAGGCTATGGTGAAAAAGGAAATTTCCTCAGATCAGAACTGGAAAAAAGCCTTCTGGGAAACTGCATTGGTATGTGCGAATGCAACTCACAGAGTTACACGTTTCTCTACAGTGATCAGTTTGCTAACACAGATTTCTGGAAAACTGCAATGGGATACTTCTTAGTACAAGGAAGCTCACGCTGAAAAAGGAAAGATCCTCAGATGAAAACTAGAAAGAAGCTTTCTTAGACACTCCTTGGTGATGTGTCAATTCATCTCACAGAGATACACTGATGTTTAGTGGAGCAGTGCATTAACACTGTCTTTGATTAAGCTGAGAAGGGCTACTTTGGATC
>NW_022300627.1:0-6662 GCF_002776525.5 Piliocolobus tephrosceles
CCCACTCCCCGGCCGCGAACCGCTCGAACCCAGCTCCGCTGGGCCTGCTGTCGGTTCCTCACGCCCCTTAGGACCCGGGGTGGGGGAGCCCTGGGGTTCGCGGCCATCCCTCTCCCTCCTTCTCCAAGGGCCAGGGGATTGCCCCTGATCCCGAAACCCGGCCCCGTAACCGGAGCCTCCCTCCTTCCAGCCCTTGGCTTCGCTCGCCGACCCCTTGCCTCCAGGCCTGGCGCGAAGCGGGTGGAGGGCTTGCACGCCGGATCTCCCCTCTGGCTTGCCGGTGCTAGTGTGAATTGCCCCCGATCTCATCTTCCTTCAATTTAAGCCCCCTCCCCGCCGCGCCCGGCCCGGCGGCCCCCGCCCCTAGAGCGAGGGCAGCGGAGCCAGGGCGCTCCGAAGTCATCCCCCGCCTTTTTTCCAGGGACTCGGATAATTGCCCCTGCCCCCATCACAGCACTCCCACTCCCGAACCCAGGCCCCGCCGCCACCTAGGGGTACCCCTTACCCTACGGTTCCCGCACCCCAGCGCCGGGAAGAAAGCAGCCCTGAAGAGCACCCGTCGCACCTCCCCTCTGAGGTTGGAGGGTATTTTCTCCCGGTCTCTTCAAGACTTCATCACGGCCACCCCCCCCCCCCCAAAAAAAAAAAAAAAAAAAGCCTTTTCTCGCCCTGCCCTGCTAGCCAGCCTCCCTTCGGATCGTCGGATCCCTGGATCGGGGGTTGGGGTCAGGTAGTTAACAAGACCATAGCCTCCACCTCCTTTTCCGAGGAGTGGGGTAATTCCTATGGTTTCCCCCCCAGGATCAACCGACCCCCGTTTCCATGGAGACCCCCGCCCAGCCGGGAAGAAGACTCTCGGATCGTGGCGAACGAGTCTCACCTGGCTAAGAGAGAAGGGGGTCGAGGAGGGGGTAGGGCAAGTCAGGGGATGGGGTACGAAGGTGGGAAGTGGAGGGGAGCTGTCCCGAAGGGAGGGGCGAAGACAGAGCCAGCTCCAGGGAGCGCTACGTCCGGGGACACGAAGAGGACGGCGCCCCCGGGGGGCAAGCCGAGCGGCCGCAGGGGGAAGAAGGAACAGGGGTGGAGAAAGGCTTAAGATAGAAAGAAGGGGGGGGGGGGATACGAAAAAGCCGGGGAGTCAAAAGGGGTGGAGGGGTTGGGGGAGAGAGAAAAAAGACGCACCTGTTCCCGGGTCGGCTCCGCGGGGAGGCTCAGGCCGCCACCCGGGCTCCCTCTTACTCCCTCTTAACCGCCACCCGCCTAATACTGCCCCGATCTGATGCCGCCCTCCGCCCCTTATCGCCACCGACCTCCTTCTCCTCTCTCTCGGCGGCGGCGGCGGTCGGACTCTAGGAACTGAGAGGAAGAAGGGAGGGCTCAGCAAAGCGGAGGAGAGACAGAGCCACACACTGGCAGCAGCCGCGGCGAGCGAAAGAGTGAGGGGGAGAGCGGTGTGTGTGTGTGTCTGTGTGCAAGCGAAGCCTGGTGGAGTGGGTGCCGGTCGCAGAGCTCGACGGGAAGTGGAGTCCGGCTGGGTCCGCGGGCGGCGCCAACCCCCGCGCCACCGGACTACAACTCCCAGAATGCCGCCTACGCGGGTGGGGGGAATGGGGAGGAGGAGGCGAAGGGAGGGAGCGAGCAAGAGAGGGAGGGACGAAAGCAGGGAGCAAGCGGCGGCGAAGGGGGCAGAGCCAAGCAGCCCCGGTGACACTGGGAGGGGAGGAGAGGAGGAGGGGATCGCTGAGAGGACCGAGCGGATTCCGGAGAGGGAGGCAGCAGTGGCTGCAGCAAGCCGGGCAAAAAGCTAGACTCCCGGGAGAGGCGGAGGCGCTCAACCTGCGGGGCTGCAGGAGCCCCACATCCCCCCCCCCGCGCTTCGACGCCCCACGAAGGGGGAGGTTGAGGAAGGGAGAGGGTCAGTGAGCCGCGGCCAAGGGGTTCCCTCTCTTTCTTCCAACGCTCTCCACCTTATGCCCCGACCTGACTTTCTCAGGCCACTGGTGCCGATCCAGTGTGCAAATCTCGAGACCCCAGATCTCCTCTGCTGGGCAGCAGAGAACAGACGCATTCAGTCCCCTTCTCCCTGGGGCCTGAGGGAGGCTCCCCTTGCAGGCAGGGCGTGACTCCCCCTTCTTCCCGCCCCCCTCTACCGTCGTCGCCACCCCCCCCCCCCCCTCCCCGGAACCCCTCCCCTGAAGCCGGGGCTCGCCTCTCTGTCTCCCCGCCAAGACACGGAGTCCCTCTGGGGACAACTATCCAGCCCCCTCCCTTATACTGGGCCCCTACCCACCAGTATCCCCTTCTTAGCGTTGTCCCCTCACCGAAATAATGGTGGGGGTGACCCGAGTTGGACTGGTGGCTACTTTCCCTCCAAGGCTAGCCGTCCTTCCTCACGCCGACCCTGTGTAGAAATAGAGAAGCATATTAATACTCCCGTCCCCCCTCCCCCCCAGGTTTGGATACCCGTGGAAGTGGCTCACAAGAAAGAGGGGTTGGTAGTGGAAGTGAGCTGGGGTTGAATCCCAATCTTCAAACCTCATCCCTGCCATGGAAATCCAGGTATTCGCCTTTTGCTTAACAGCCATTAAATCGCTTGGGTGGGGGGTAAATTATCTAAACCCCAATGTCCACGCGACTCGAAGCGACGCTACCTTGTAGGAATAAGATACGAACTAGGTTGCCGCCGCGGGAAGGAAAGTATCCCCCACCCCCGTCGCCGTCCACCCCCAAAAACACATACCCCTAGGAGAGTCAGATGGCTGAAGAAGGGGAAAGGAGGTGAGAGTGCTGGAGAGTAAAAAGACTGTGGCGGGGAGGGTCTGCGGCCCCCACTATGAGAGCAGAATCCAGATGCTAAGAGGTGGGTGGGGGGTGCGGCATAATCGCAGACGGTGTCTTCCTCGCTTTTCCCGGAATCGCCGCTCGATCACCGTCTAACACTCGGAGTTGCTTACCACTCAGTCCCCTAGCCCCATTTGTGCGCGTGAGGCGGCCAGAGCCCGGGAAGCCCGGGCACAAACTCCGCGGAAGCTGGCCTTCGCTGCCGCCGCGCTGCCGCGGGCCTCCCTCCCTCCGCTCGCGGCCCCGCCGATCTACCTTCGCCCCCGGCCGAGGCCAGACCCCGCTCCACAACTCCACGCCCCTACTCCACCCCCGGCTCTCCCTCCCCTCGCCCTCTCCCAGCGGGTCCGGCCCAGCCCCGAGCGCCGCCCCGCCCGACCGCACGGCCCACCGCCCAGCAACTGCCCCGAACGCGCCCCCCGCCCCCACGCCCAGGCCAGTCCGGCCAGGCCTGGTTTCCCCCTCCTGCCGCGCCCCGCCCCCGAATCCACGTCCTACTTCGCCACCCAACTCGGCCCGGTCCGGGTTCGGCCTGCGCCCACGCCACCGGAGTCCCCGATTCGGTCCGGTGTACGGCCACCTACCCCGCCCTTGCCTGGGTGCTGGCCTGGCCCGCTGCCTGCGCCCGCCGAGCCGGCCCAAGCGCGCGGTCCGGGTCCGGGTCCAGGTGCGGCCTCGGTCCCGGCAGTGTTGCCGCGACTCGCCACGAGGGCTCGTTCCACGCAAGATCGGAACCCACGCGGGGTGGGGGCCACGGGAAGCAAGTTTCTTTATCCTCCCCCCGCCCCCGCCGCAGGGCCGCACCGTTCCCCCACCACCCCCGCCTCACGGCGCCCCCTTTACCTGGGCAGAGCCCCCAGCCGCTGTCGCAACTTTGCTCTTCTCCACGCCGCCGGGGAAGCGGGCGAAGCGGGAGGAGGGAGGTGGCGGGGGGTGCTGGGATCAGGCCGCTGGGCTCCGGGAGGACACGTGGGGGAGGAGGGGAAGGAGGAGGAGGAAGGGGGGGCGGGCCTGCAGTTCTCGGGGCTCCCCCTGCCAGCCCCGGGGAAGCCGGAACCTCGCCGGGCAGCCGCAGACCCCGCACTGGCCACGGGGGAAGAACGGAGCCACCTTCCTCGGCCAGCCCCCGGCTCCAGGAAGGGGGAGGTCGAGCAACGCGCTGTTCAGGTCGGAGAGCGAGCGATTTCGCTCGTGCTCTGTGTGACTCTCTTCCCCCTGTTTTAGCCTCAGTGTATGTTGTGGGGGCGCAAAGGGTCTTGCATGCGGTGGGGAAGACGTCCCCGCCGGATGCCCCGCCCCTCCCCCGGCCCCCCACTTCCCCACCCTGGGCGACCTCAGTGCGTGGTTCTGGCGCTCAGGCTTCGAGGCCGCCCGCGGGCGCAGCCCCAGCCCCGGCGCCGAAGTGGGACAGGTGCTGGGGAAAGGAAAATGCCGGGGCTCACCGCCTCGCCTCTCGTCTCCGGGGCGGCCCACCCTTGGTGGCAACCTCCCCGGCTGCAAACTCCCTGGGCCACCCTCAGTGGGCAACACCACCTGGGCGTGGAGGCATCTGGGGATGGAGGCGGGGTGGGGGGTGGGTGGCGGGAGACCCGAGGGAGGAAGAAGGAGGAAGGGGATGAAAGGTCTGTGTAAAGTGGGAAGCCTGCACGATTCGGAGCCAAAAGCCCAGCTCTAGGAGGACTTGGCTTCTGCCGGCTTTCCTTGGGCTCCTCAGTCACCAATCCGAGCCCCCTTGACCCTTACCCTTTACCCTAACGACTCTCTGCCTGGCCAAGGGAATAAACCCTCATGTGTGTTTACATCCCAGATCATCTCTGGGACTGAAGGGCTGAGAAGCTTGCGGTCCACATTCGAACTCTGATGACTTTACATTGACTCCGAGGAGAGCAGCTAGCAGCTTGCGAAGAAGCTGAAGCTGCCGGCCGATTTGCTTTCAGTCTTAGGGTGTTTCTTAGCAGCTCCAGCCCTGAGCCCGTGATAGGGACTTCAAAGGCATCGCCTCAGCCTAGAGGGTATTAGGGGAGGTGCCCAGCAGTTCCTGGAGGATTCAGTGCTTTGTAAACGGAATTTGAAATGAATAGCAGGAATTCGAAAAAAGTCTTTATGTGCAGATATATTGATATTATTTGTTATATATTTATCCATGCTGAGGAAGTCAGAGGGTCATTTGGACTAGAAGGAAGCCCTGCCAGATTAATGTCTTCCTCCTCCTCCTCCCCACCCCACCTCGCTCCTGCTAGGCCCAGAGGTTCCATCTCTTAGCTTGGATGTGTCTTCTCCCCTTTGGAAGTACTTTAGAGATGGCAGTTGAACCTTGCCTGGTATGTCTCCCTCACCTGGTGTGAGGGATGTGGGTGAGCATTGGAGCAAGCTATCTAAGGCTGCAGTGGCTTTGCTGTTGCCTGAGGCCTGGTGTTCTAGGACCCCTCTTGCTTGTCCTCACCACCGTCAAAAGCTGTTGCCAGCAACGTGGACATGGCGCTGGCCATTTTATTTTGCTTTGGGAACCTCTCCTCAAGACATTCAACTTGGCCACTCCTAACCTCTCATGCACCCCACCCCTACTCCTGCACACCGCATACACACACACACACACACACACACACACACACACACACCTTAAAAAATATTTGGCCTAAGTTGCATCAAGGGGAACGTGAAGATTTGGAAATGATCTGTTTAAACCAATCAATATGTGAACTCAAAATGCATTATTAAGGAGGAAATCGCCTCCGTGGGGCCTGATGATGCAGACCCCACCAATTCTGCTTTGATTTAAGTTGAGTTTACTGTCATCGCTGATTTTAATTAACCCAGAAATTACTAAATCTCCATTTCTTGAAAGCCCTTAGGGCTTTAGGGCTACTTTGCTCCTTGGTTTGAGGCCGAAACAGATCCTGAACACCTCGATTCGCGCTAGTCTGTGTCTCACCATTTGGCTGCCTCATTTATCTGGCGAAACGAAGGTTGGGGCAAGATGATTATTTCCTGGCTGAAGCTCTAGCTCCTCTGAGCCCTTTCCTGTTGGGGGCCAGGCTTCCTGCCCTACAGGAGATGATGGGAAACCAAGGAGCAGGGTGGGGAGAGCTGTGGGAAACCTTGTGAAGAATGTAGATATTAATGATTATTTTATTTGAGGCTAGAACCACAACATAACCATAATAATAATAATACCTACCTTTGTACAGCATTGGAGTGTTTACAAAACTCTTTCACTTGTGTTATTTCATTTGTTTCTCACTCTAACTCTCCATGTTGTAATTGAGGAAACTGAGTCTATGAGCATCTGTGAGTGGCTTGCTCAAGATCACATGGCTGGTGAGTTCCTGAGCCAGGACTCAACCCCAGTAGTCCTAACTCTACATCCAGGGTTCTTTTCAGTATGGTATAGCGCCTCCATGTAATGCCAAAATAGTCTTTTTCAGGAAGAATGCTTTTCTTAATTATTTCTCCCATCAGTAACATCTACTGACCAAGGCCTGGACTCTCAGAGAGGCAGCTTGGTGTAATGGAAAGAGGGTTGTTTGGGAAAGTGCTAAGAACCAGGTCCTAGCCCTTCCTTACCCATAGCTAGCAATGGGACCTCAAGCAATCCCTGACATTTGACTGAGTAGTGCCAGCCTGATACCACGGACTGTATTTTGGGTCTTCTCTTTACCTCTTAAATATGGATATCAGTGTACCTGCCCTACCTCCCTCACAGGAACATCCCGTGAGCAATGAGGTACGGATGGGAAAGAGTTTTGTATACCGTAAACTACTGGATTCATGCTGGAGTTTTTTTGTTTTTGGTTTTTGGGGATTTTTTTTTTTTTTTTTTT
>NW_022300627.1:6762-13471 GCF_002776525.5 Piliocolobus tephrosceles
CCCAGGCTGGAGTGCAGTGGTGCAATCATGGCTCACGGCAACTTCAAACTCCTGGACTCAAGCGATCCTCCTGCCTCAGCCTCCCAAGTAGCTGGGGCTATAGCATGCACCACCACCACCACCACACCCAGCTAATTTTTTTTTTTTTTCATTTTTAGTAGAGACAAGGTCTTGCTATGTTACCCAGCTGGTCTTGAACTGCTGGACTGAAGTGATCCTCCAGTCTCGGGCTTTCAAAGTGCTGGGGTTACAGGTGTGAGCCACTGCACCCGGCCATGCAGGAGTTATCAGTGTCAGCATCACCAACCTCCCTAGGTGTAGCACAGAGGCCTAAGGGTGACACGGGCCTGGGCTCTGCCCTCCTGAAACTTACTAGATAAAGCAGGACATTTCGGGGGTCACAGGGTAATTTAGGCCCCAAACCAACCTCTAACTAAATCCATAGGGTAATTAGTTTAATCCTCTGCTTTGTTCTGTGATCAGAGCCCTTGTCTCGCTGGTAAAACAGCCCAGCCCTATGCCCCCACCCCGCCCCCCACCCCCCCCCAAAAAAATCCAGTGGTTTAGATCTTTAGAGTTATCAGAATGAAGCAAATTTGAAGCTTCTAGTTGTCCCTTTGTTCCCTGCACCTCAATCAATTGAAGGTGAAGTTAGTTTTGGAACTTAGGATCTCAGGACTGCCAAAGGGCTCATTCTAAGTTACCTGTCTTGAAAGGGAACGGGTTAGGGGGACAGGGTGGGGGAACAGAAAGAGCTGTGCAAACTACAGGAAAGAGTGACCATGTGTTACACTGTGAGCTCTCTAGTGTTTCACTTATGTTTCAGGGCACAAGCGGGGTAGGGGAGGAGTCCTTGCCCCTATTTGTTACTGGTAAATTTCAAAGGCATGAGACTTTTTTGCAACAAGGATTGCTAAAGTAGATATATTCCAGCTGCCTACAGAGTACTGGATACTAAGTAATGGCTCCCAGAGAACAAATGGCGTGGTCTCTGCCCTCTGAGAGCCCCAGGTGTGGATGGGGAGACAGCATGTCCGGATAAACTGAACTCTGTAAACAACCAACAACCTTTTTGGATTTTATAGCCAAGGGAGTGAAAATGAGGAAAGGGGCTGAAATCACCCCAGAGGCCTCACCAGGTCAAGCTCTTCAACTTGCTGACCACTCACCTCTTCCCTGAGACTCCTAGGCTCTAAACAAAGTTCTTTCTTTTTTTTTTTTTTTTTTTTTTGAGACGGAGTCTCGCTCTGTCGCCCAGGCTGGAGTGCAGTGGCGCGATCTCGGCTCACTGCAAGCTCCGCCTCCCGGGTTTACGCCATTCTCCTGCCTCAGCCTCCCGAGTAGCTGGGACTACAGGCGCCCGCCATCTCGCCCGGCTAGTTTTTTGTATTTTTTAATAGAGACGGGGTTTCACCGTGTAGGCCAGGATGGTCTCGATCTCCTGACCTCGTGATCCACCCGTCTCGGCCTCCCAAAGTGCTGGGATTACAGGCTTGAGCCACCGCGCCCGGCCACAAAGTTCTTTCTTAAAAATTAATTTTTTTTTAACATTAGAGATGGGGGGCAGGGGGTCTTGCAATGTTGCCCAGGCTGGTCTGGAACTCCTGGGCTCAAGTGATCCTCCAGCCTTGGCCTTCCAAAATGCTGGGATTATAGGTGTGTGAGCCACCATGCCCAGCCAACAAAGTTCTTAATTAAACATGCAGTGCTAGAAGTGGAAGGGACTCTAAGAAATATGCCCTCCTGAAAAACTGGTTATGGTTGGCCACTGCCAACAAAATCAAGTCCATGAGCCTTCATCTAGGCTTTAGGGCCCTCCCTGATCTAGTTCTAGCCTCCTTTCATTCCATATCCCTCACAAGCCCTCTTTTCTGACCTGACTGGCCCCCTCGGCATTCCTTGGATAACGCATCCATTTTGTCAGCTCTGCTTCCTCAGCCCCCCCTTTTTTTTTTTTAACACTTAAAAAAATTGTACAGATGAGGCCGGGCGTGGTGGCTCACACCTGTAATCCCAGCACTTTGGGAGGCCAAGGCGGGTGGATCACCTGAGGTCAGAAGTTCAAGACCAGCCTGGTCAACATGGTGAAACCCCATCTCTACCAAATATACAAAAATTAGCCAGGTGTGGTGGCAGATGCCTGTAATCCCAGCTACTCAGGAGGCTGAGGCAGGAGAATCGCTTGAACCCAGGAGGCAGAGGTTGCAGTGAGCCGATATCGCACCATTGGGCTCCAGCTTGGGCAACGAGAGTGAAACTTCATTCAAAAAAAAAAAATTGTACAGATGAGTTCTTGAGTTCTCGTTGTGTTGCCCAGGCTGGTCTTGAACTCCTAGCCTCAAACGATCCTTCCCTCTTCGCCTCCCAAAGTGCTGGGATTACAGGTGTGAACCACCATAGTGGCCTCACACACTTTTTGTTGTTGGGTTTTTTGTTTTTTGTTTTTTGTTTTTTCGAGACGGAGTTTTGCTCTTGTCGCCCAGCCTGGAGTGCGATGGCGTGATCTTGGCTCACTGCAACCTCCCTCTCCTGGGTTCAAGTGATTCTCCTGCCTCAGCCTCCCGAGTAGTTGGGATTACAGGCACGTGCCATCACACCCAGCTAATGTATTTTTAGTAGAGACAAGGTTTCACCATGTTGGCCAGGCTGGTCTTGAACTCCTGATTTCATGTGATCCACCCACCTTGACTTCTCAAAGTGCTGGGATTACAGGCGTGAGCCATCGCACCTGGCCCCTCCCACAGCTTTTTACATGTCCTTCTCAGCTTATTGAAATCTCACTCAACTGTTACTCAAGACAGCTCTCTCAACCGGGTGCGGTGGCTCACACCTGTAATCCCAGCACTTTGAGAAGTCAAGGTGGGTGGATCACTTGAGGTCAGGAGTTCGATACCAGCCTGGGCAACATGGCAAAACCCTGTCTCTACTTAAAATACAAAACTTAGCCGGGTGTAATGGCACGCGCCTGTAATCCCAGCTACTTGAGAGGCTGAGGCAGGAGAATCGCTTGAACCTGGGAGGCAGAGGTTGCAGTGAGCTGAGATCCTGCCACTGCACTCCAGCCTGGGTGACAGAGTGAGATTCTGTCTCAAACAACAAACAAACAAACCAACAAAAGACCATTCTCTCATGCCCCTTTCCCTGACACCCACACCCTCCCTATGGAAGTTGACTGCTCCTCTGGGGTACCCCCACAGTTTTTAGCTTGTCCCTTTAGTTCGCACTTCTACACTCTGCTTGTCTATCTCTCCAACTAGATTTTAAGTTCCTTGGATAAAAGGACTCAGTACTTCTCATCTGTGTATCACAGCCTCCTTCATCTCCCCCCAAGACCTCCCACCTTGGCACAGAGTAGGACTTGTTTTACAATGGAGAAGCTGAGGCCCAGACTTGACTTCCCTTCTTGCCAAATACTCATTTTAAAGTCTGGGTCTCTTTTAGTCTTTCTCTTCCCACTCAGTGGTTAAGCACACAATCTCTGAAGTTAGACAGACATGGTTTGAATACTGGCTCCACCACTTCCTAGCGCTATTGCCTTGCATACTTTTCTCTGAGCCTCAATTCCCTCATTTGTGAAATAGGGGCTAATAAGTACCTCCTAAAAACATTATAAGGGCCAGGCACAGTGGCTCATGCCTGTAATCCCAACACTTTGGGTAGCCAAGGCGGGTGGATCAGTTGAGGTCAGGAGTTCGAGATCAACCTGGGCAATACGGTGAAACCCCATCTCTGTATATAGAAAAGAAGAAGAAGAAGCAAACGTTATAAGGATCACATGAGTTCTCATATGTTAAGCACTTAGAACAGTGCCTGGCACCCAGTAGATGCTCCATAGTAGTTTAAAAAATAATAATAAGGAATTTTTAGAGTTCAGAACTTGAGAGCACCTGCTTCATTTAAGCCTAGGAATAAAACTCACAACCTGAACATAAAGAAAAAGAGAGGTATTTTTTGGAAGGAGAATAGAATAAAATTTAGCAAGAACTTTCAGCAAAATTATTACCTCTTGCCCCAAAGAGGCTAAAGAATATTGAAGAACAGCACCCATTTCAGTGGCCCACATTAGTGGGTACTCAACAAATTCCACTGAATTCAGGGTACTGCTTTTCTCTTGCCGTGGTGGTGATTCTGTACAGGCTTAGGGATGTTAGCAGGGACTAAGGTACCTTGCAGAACCCACTTACATCATTCTTGATCCATTTAATGTACCTACACCTGAGCTCCCCTCCACCTGGCCAAATCCTTTGAGCCCCACCTACGTGAAGCTTTCGGGTAATGCCTTTGCCTCTGAGAAGTCCTCTCGTCCCTGAACTCTTGGCCCTGTAGGTAAATACTGCACAGTTTAGCACTCTTCTGTGCCTGTTCCTTAGTTAGACAGCCCCATCTGAGAGCAGGCATCTTGTCATAGAAGTCAGCATTCCCCATAATGCCTGGCAGCATTTGTGCAGACCACACTCCATGAATACTTTGGGATTGACTGACAAGTAGGCATTCATAAGGAGCAGTAGGGGCATGGGTCCCCTCAAGTCCTACCCACTATGCCTTCTATCAATCTTCTGTCCCCACACACACCACACTTCTCAAACCAACCACCTACAGACACCCCAGTGTAGCCATCTTGTCTCTTAGAATTTGTAAATATCTGGACAGCAAGGGCCACGTTTTCCTGTGTCCTCCACTCAGCACAGCATAGAGCTTCTAGCATTAACAGCAGAGAGTAAGCACATAGTGTCACGAGCTATAGATAACTCAGTAAAGCTACCATTCTTAGTTTGGCGCTCTCTCTCTGTGTGTGTGTGTGTGTGTGTGTGTGTGTGTGGTGTATGTGTGTGTGTGTGATGTGTGTTTATATGTATTCTTGCGTGCCTGTTCTTGCTCATTAAACTGCAAGAGCTCCACGGGAATTGTCCATTTTGTGATGAAAGTTAGAAGATGATTTAAAAACAAGTTAAAACCTGGGATTTGGATTTTTTTTTCTTTACAATCTAGGGAATGAATGTTCTGCCTTTAGTACACATTCAGTTTATACTCTTACCAAATTTTCTCAAACTTTAATGTACATCAGAATCACCTGGGACAGCTCCCTAAAATTTAGATTCCAAGGCACCATCCCACTTAGGGTTTTATTGAATAGGTTGGGGTGGTGCCTCCTACTTTGCGTTTCAAACAATCTCTACAGTAAATTATAGAACCAGTGGGTTCTGGGACTACATCTTGAAGGACATTAAGCACCTTTTTCCTTTTCATCTTTACCATAGATCCCCAAACATTTCACTACCAAGGGTTTTTTAATTATTTCTTTCCCTTCATGGACCCCATTTGACACCCAGTTATATGTCACTTAGTATGTGCCAGACACTGATTGAAGGACTTTACAAATATTAGCTTATTTAATACTCATAACAACCCCATAATGTAGATACTATATCTTTCCCCTTCTATAAATGAAGAAATTCAGGTACAGAGAGATTCAGTGATGACTTGCCCAAGCTTGTCCAACTAGTACATTTTTAGTCAGTTGAAGTCAAATTCATATGAAATTAACTGCCAGGTGCAGTGGTTCACACCTGTAATCCCAGCACTTTGGGAGGCCGAAGCGGGCAGATCACAAGGTTAGCAGTTTGAGACCAGCCTGGCCAATATGGTGAAACCCTGTCCCTACTAAAAATACAAAAATTAGCCGGGTGTGGCAGTGGGTGCCTGTAGTCCCAGCTACTACTCGAGAGGCTGAGGTAGGAGAATTACTTGAACCCAGGAGGCGGAGATTGCAGTGAGCCGAGATCGTGCCACTGCACTCCAGCTTGGGTGAGAGATTGAGACTCCGTCTCAAACAAACAAACAAACAAAAACACTTTAAGGTGTAAAATTCACTGGTATTTAGTACATTCCCAGTGCTGTACAACCACTACCTCTCTAGTTCCAAATTGTTTTCATCACCCCAAAATGAAACTCCCTACCTGTCAAGCAGTTGCTCCTTGTTTCTCACTCCCCTCAACCTCTGGCAATTACCTATCTTCTTTCTGTTTCTGTGGATTTGCCTATTCTGGATATTTCATTTACATGGAATCATAGGCCAGGCACAGTGGCTCAAGCCTGTAATGCCAGCATTTTGGGAAGCCAAGACAGGAGGATCACTTCAGGCCAGGAGTCCAACACCAGCTTGGGCCATATAGCAAGACTCCACCTCTTTCCTTAAAGAACTAAAAGTAGAACTACCTTTTGAACCAGCAATCCCACTACTGAATATCTATCCAGAGGAAAATGAGTCATACTAGCTGGGCCCAGTGGCTCATTCCTGTAATCCCAGCACTCTGGGAGGCTGAGGCGGGTGGATCATGAGGTAAGAAGTTCAAGACCAGCCTGGCAACATAGTGAAACCCCCATCTCTATTAAAAATACAAAAGTTAGCTGAGCATGGTGACACATGCCTGTAATCTCAGATATTCAGGAGGCTGAGGCAGGAGAATCGCTTGAACCCAGGTGGCGGAGCTTGCAGTGAGCGGAAATCATGCCAGTGCACTCCAGCCTGGGTGACAGAGACTCCATCTCAAAACAACAACAACAACAACCTGGGTGCGGTGGCTCACACCTGTAATCCCACCACTTTGGGAGGCCAAGGCGGGAGGATCACGAGGTCAGGAGATCAAGACTATCCTGGCTAACACGGTGAAACCCCTTCTCTACTAAAAATACAAAAAAAAAAAAAAAA
>NW_022300628.1:0-1336 GCF_002776525.5 Piliocolobus tephrosceles
TCCTACAGCTTTTTCAGCTGGGCTTGAAGCCCTCCAAGCTCACAGCAAAGCTAAACAATGAAGAAGAGGTTTTCTGCCACTAGACTCCAAAGCTGGCTTTTGTAGACGCCCATAGAAAGAACACTAAAGGCCGGGCGTGGCGGCTCACGCCTGTAATCCCAGCACTTTGGGAAGCCGAGGCAGGAGGATCACCTGAGGTCAGAAGTTCAAGAACAGAGGGCCGGGCGCGGTGGCTCAAGCCTGTAATCCCAGCACTTTGGGAGGCCAAGGCGGGCGGATCACGAGGTCAGGAGATCGAGACCATCCTGGCTAACATGGTAAAAAAAAAAAAAAAAAAAAAAAAAAAATACATAAAGCTAGCCGGGCGAGGCGGCGGGTGCCTGCAGTCCCCACCAACCGAGAGGCTGAGGTAGGAGAATGGCGTAAACCCAGGCCGCCGAGCCTGCAGTGAGCTGAGATCATGCCACTGCACTCCAGCCTGGGCAACAAAAGCGAAACTCCGTCTCAAAGAAAAAGAAAAGAAAGAGCATTCTTTTTTGTTGATGTTAAATTTTCTGTGCTTAACACAGAGAAATCATACAACACTGAAATCCTGAAAAACATATCATAAAGAGCATTTAGTGACTGAAAAGACATTCAATATAACCTGTAACAGTGACTTCCCCTCCTCTGTCCAGCCAGCTCCACTAACGCTGTGACCCTTAACAATGCTTTCACGAAAACAGAGGACAATTAAGAGGACCGCTTACCCCACTCAGCTGACAGCTAAACCAGTGTTTCTCCCCGGGCTCACTAAAGATGACCATTACCCAAAACCAGGCTGCAACAACCCTGTAACTGTTGACTAACAATTTCAAAATTCCCATATTCTTTGTTCACTCCTAAGGAAGATGAACTGAAGCCAGGTGTCTCTAAGTCAGAACTAACAGAAGCCTTAAACATCAGATGGCCCATCCCCTTCTTTGACAACCGGGGGATCTAAAGCTGAGCTTACGGAAGAAAATAGCCTGTTTAGTAACAAAGCGAAACCCAAAGCCTAGTCACCTAACCTCTGGTCCAGAACTCCTGCAACAATCCAGCACCTATGTAGGATGAGTCTCCCTAACCAGAAACTCCAAAATCCACAACTTTTTGAGTGCTGACGTGACGCTCAACAAAATGTTCATTGGAGCAGCTCAGATTCTGGATTTTTGAATTCAGGATGCTCAACCAGCAAGTATAATACAAATATTCAAAAATCCAAAAATATTAAAAAAACTCTGAGACACTTCTGGTTCCAAGCAGTTTGGATGAGGGATATTCAACCTGCATTCCCCCCCCCCCCCCCCCCCCCCCC
>NW_022300629.1:0-825 GCF_002776525.5 Piliocolobus tephrosceles
CTGTCTAATCACGGTACAAATGATTCTCCTATAAGGAAATGGATCTGGTTTCTTCCCGATCGTTGGAAGAAGCAGCCCGCCTAGGGACTCCACCGTCCTCTGCACTTTGACAGCGAAGCCTGTGTCTGTCTCCGTCTCCGAGGAGTGTCACGTGTGTCGTGGGAATCGCCTCCTTAATTCTTCCTGCTTTTGAGGGCTCGGGCAGCTCTGCCTGTTTCACCCGGGACGAGCAGCGGGTGGTCTCTGGCTGCTGTGGGACCAGGGCTTGGGGTGCATCATCACATCTGGTGGCCTGTCCAGGTGGGCGTCATTGTCTTTTGCCTGTTGGCTGAGGCAGCTGTGATGCCGGGGGTCATGCTTGTGTCAGGGCCAACCCAGTTCTTCCCCGTGTACACCTCCCCTGCTGGAGTGCCATTCCTTATGATGACTTGTTGAATTAGCGTCGAGAAAGCAGAGAAGCTCTGGGCCTCTCCCTCCCATTCTTACTCCCTGGGGCTGTGATGCCCCACGAGGGAGCTCATAGCCAGAGGCTCCTTTAAATTTAATTAGAATCAAGATTTGATTACATAGCTAAACACATTTGAAAAGAACTTCACAGATTAAATTCCAGATTCAGCCCTTCAGGCCCAGTGGCCACGTTTCGGGACTCAGCAGCTGTAGGTGGCTGTTGTCTTTCTGTGTTGACTGAGCACATTGGGGCATTTCCAGTTCAACAGGCAACTCTCCTGCATGGCTCTGCCTGTGGTGAGGGCACCTAGGCTGGAGAGCCTCGTGGGGATCCCTTAGGCCTCTGGCTGCAGGCAGGCTGCACGGTTCCTGTGCCCC
>NW_022300629.1:925-2751 GCF_002776525.5 Piliocolobus tephrosceles
TGGGGTGACTGGCCTCCTTGGCCAGGCTCCTGTCTCCAAGTCTTCAGAGGAAATGCATCCACCATCCACACTGTGCACCAGAGGAAAACTGCAGGCTTCTCGGTGGATGGTGAATTGAGATCATGCAGAGTGACTAGGTTTGGGCTCCTGGCCAGCGTGGAACCTGGTACCTTTAAGTGGAACTTGACATGCCTCCATGTGTACATGGCAAAGAGAATGCAGCTTTCTCAGCTTGAATCCAGATGTGCTCCCGTTTTGAGGTGGAAGGTTCTGGGAGTGTTGGCCATTGGTGATTGTGCTGCAGTGGAGGACTTTGAATGCAGGCACTGGTTTGGGATAACCCTGGTTTCCTGGTCCTGGATGTGGGCATCCCCGAATATCCCGGACTGGAGGAAGGCAGGGCAGATGGGAGGGTGACAAGAGGTCAGGTGTTTCCAGCTTTGGAGACTGATGCCATCAGATGGCTGAAATCAGGATGGTGGTGGCCAGGGACCAAAGCAGGGGTGCGTGGAAGTGCCATGTTTCCCGGAGCATGGGGAGGACCTCTTGAACTCTATTCCTGGGCAACAGTTCTTCCATTCTCAGGAATCTGTGCCATTGTAATTGACTAGCAAATTCTGTAATTGCTCTAATTACTTACTGTTAAGTCCCCATCCCGATGACCATGAATTAGCAACAGTGATAACAGTTTGCCTGGTCAAACCTTACCAAGAAAAACCAGTGGAACTAGTTTTAGTTGCCTCCAGTTCCCTCCAAATCCGATTCCTTAGCGGCTTGTGTCCCCACACTTGCTGCAGTTCCTCCTGGGCCTGACAGGCACATTCCAGACATTCACATCTCAGCTCAGATGCAGGCGTGCACATTATTTATAGAAAATCGCACTGCGCTGTGATCGGCTTGAGCTGACGTTCTCTAGGTGGGAGGCGGAGGTTCAAAAGTTCTAATGGGATGAAATTAGAAACATGAATTTTAAAAATTCACGTGTTATGAACTCTGTTCAGTGATTTCTTCTGAAATGAGAGACTATTTGCAGATGAGGCAGTCAGCCTGCAGCTCTCCTTCGATCTGTCCTAGACATCGATGCCGTCCTTTGGCCTCTTCCTGGGTGTGGGGTGCTCTGCTTGAAGCAAAACTAAAGGCAAGAACGTGGTCTGCATCACTGCTGCAGCCAGCTCAACTTGCCTCAGCCTCCCCAGTAGCTGAGACTAAAGGCGCCCGACACCTCGCCCAGCTATTTTTTTTTTTTTAAGTAGAGACGGGGTTTCCCCGTGTTAGCAAGGATGGTCTCGATCTCCTGACCTCGTGATCCGCCGGTCTCGGCCTCCCAAAGTGCTGGGATTACAGGCTTGAGCCACCACGCCCGGCCAGTCACTTAACATTTTAAATGCATTTAACATTAAACCAGCAAGTCAGCCAGTGCTTTCTGTAAGCAAGCTGCCTGGCTCATGGGAACCTGACACTTGACTTTTTGGAAGAGAGTACTTCTGTGGAGTGTCAATATTTGTCTCATTTCTTCAGACTCTGCTCAAAGTGATGAACGTGAGTAAATTAGGACCTTTTATTTTGTAAATTGGGCCACGGAGCTCTCTAGGCACAGTCAGGGGAGTAAATGTCTGTGAAAGATGCCGCCTGATGTGAGTCATGGCCAGGCACTTTGGAACCTGGGATCCCATCTCCAGCCTTTCTAAGGACATAGAGGAATATAAAGTGCAGATGGGAGAGTTCATATTTTGGGCATCTCTGTTCTTTTGAAATCAAAGTGCAAAGAAAAAGTTTTGCCTTGAGGTCTTAACCCATACTGTTTTCCTCCTGAGGTTTTAAGATTT
>NW_022300630.1:0-455 GCF_002776525.5 Piliocolobus tephrosceles
GTGCATAGCTACATTTTATGGGGAATATATAACAGCACCTGTTGTAAAAAAAAAAAAAAAAAAAAAAATGTAACTACATTAAATATGTGTTGATAGAAACAAAGTGGTTTTGAACTGTAACTAAAATAAAAATGATGCAAAATAAATACTAAAAAAAAAAAAAAAAATGGTGCATAGAAAAAAAAAAAATAAATAAATAAATAAAAAAACTTTTCCATTGCTAAACCATGTAAATAGCTGCTCGGTAGGTGTAGTGTTTTTTTTATGTTACACGAATACGAGCCTCGATAAAAATAAGTAAAACTAAATTGGTATACAATAATTAATGATAACTATGTAATAGAATCCATACATTTTGTATAAGTAGATTGTTCTTTATATATATTATGTTATCAATAATTATATAATATAGGTTTATGTTTTTTTTTTTTTTTTTTTTTTTTTTTTTTTTTTGG